>NC_081524.1:1605552-1848052 GCF_030273125.1 Centropristis striata | reverse complement strand
GGCATAAATTGATAAAATGTGACATTAATTAATACTTCTGTTTTAGGTTGCTTCCTACTTTGATTACCTCTGCATTAATTCCGCTATTTAAGTACTTTCATATTTAATTTAGCTTTTTATTTATTTACTTTTATTAAATATTTATATATTAATTTATTTAAAAAAACGATGAAAAGCATGCATAATGAAGAAGAAATGTATAAATAAAATAATACAGAAATAAATAAACAAGTATGGGGAAATAAATACAGGGGAGATGCAAAGGTGAAATAAAACCGGAAATAAATAAATGTATTTAAAAAAAATTAAAATTTAAAAAAATTAAATAAAAATGATTAAAAGTAATAAAAAGTAATAAAAGAATAAAATAAATTAAATGAGAAAGTAATAAGGAAGGAAATTAAAACAAAAATCTGAATTTTTGTCCATTATTTAATGCCTAGATTTATTTTTAATCTTATTTTTAGCACATTTAATGCCATAATATTTTCTGTATGTTTTTATATATCTATATATGTGTTTCAGTGTTTGAGTGGATCAGAGAGTCGTGAGTCATGTGAAAGTGAGCAGAGGAAGTCTGTGGGTGACAGAGATGAGATTAAAGCAGGGGATGTACGAGGCCCAGCTCTAAATTTAGCCTCTCAGAGGCGACCGAGGGGTTTTTTTGTGGGCGGAAGTGAAGTCGGAAAATGTCTCCGTATCTCACCGTTAGTTTGGTGACCGCGGCAGGAAGCTGCTGTCAGCTCGACCTCCGACCCCGAGGCCCGATCCTCGCCACGCCGGTAAAAACCAGGCGTAAAACCAGACGGACGCAGTCTCACCTGGAGCCCCGAGACGAACGCTTCACTTTGTTACTTCAGAGTTAAACTTGTCGTGTTGTTATGGATCATAAAGATATACAGAGCTTAAAAAAACTTATCAGAACACATGTCAGAAAAACTAGAAAAACACTGTGACATAGCTGTAAATAAATAGATAAATACATACATAAAAAGTGAATAAATACATAAATAAATACAAAAAATACATGTTAACTTAATTTTTTTTTTTTTTTTTACATGTAATACACTTAAAAAACAAATATTTCTGTATTTATTTATTCATTTATTTCTAAGTTTTCATTTATTTATTTAGTCATTTCCACATTTATTTTGACATTTCCACATTTATTTATTCATTTCTACATTTATTCACTTTTTTGTGAATTATATAATTATTCCTACATTTATATATTGATTTCTACATTTATTCACTTGTTTTATGAATGAATACATTTATTCCCACATTTAGTTATTTATTTCTACATTTATATATATATATATTTTTTTTTACATTTATTCACTTTTTTATGAATTTATATAGTTATTCCTACATTTACTTATTTATTTCTATATTTATTAATTTCTATATTTATTTATTTATTCCTACATTTATTTATTTATTTCTACATTTATTCACCTTTTTATGAATTTATATATATATTCCTACATTTAGTTATTTATTTCTACATTTTTATATATATATATATATTTTTTTTTTTTTTACATTCACTTTTTTATGAATTTATATAATTATTCCTACATTTATATATTTATTTTCTACATTCACTTTTTTTTATGAATGTATATAACTATTGTTACATTTAGTCATTTATTTCTACCTTTATTCATTTATATATTGATTTATTTATTTATTTCTACATTTATTTACATATCTATTCCTACATGTATTTATTTATTTCTACATTTATTCACCTTTTTATGAATTTTTAAATTCATTCCTTCATTTAGTTATTTATTTGAAGAGGAAGAGGAGGAGGAGGAGGAGTGTTTGGGGAGGGAGCTGGTGTTTTCTCCTGCTGAGATCTCCTGGGGAGCAGCTGGTTCCCTGAACGTCTGAAGCCTCAGAGAGAGAGAAAACATTCACATCAACACTTTATCTCCACAACACAACAACATTCATTTTCATTTACATAATCAGTAATGTTTCTGTTTTCACATTGTGACATTAATCATAGTTGAAACATTATGGTGAATGACACTGAGAGCTCCTCCTCCTGCTCCTGCTCCTCCTCCTCCTCCTTTCACCTTCTTTAATGCTGTTTTTCCTGTCAAATATCATTGTAAACTGAATATATTTACACTTTACGTCGACACTTTGGACCTTTTTATAATGGGACATTTCAGGTTATATTCTGGTATTTTACATATAAAACCTTCAGAAAAATCTAAAACATTAAATATAAATTAACCCTCTGAACCCCAAAGCCTGCCAGTGTTTTTTCTTTTAAAAATAAATCTCCAAAACAACATAATTTATAGTAGCCAGCTTATGTAAAAACATAAATATCACCAGATTTCCAAACTTCCAAAAGGTCTTTGATCAAATCATGTGAGACAAATGCTTCCACCAGGAACATGAATAATAAAAATCACTTCATTTCACGTCGAATATTTGAAATGTGTGGCTATTTTCAGACACTAAACTTGAAATGAAAATAGTTTTCATCCTCACATTCATTCAGAAATGTTATTGAGTAGGATAAAACCCTTGAGGGGTATCCTCTCGTTTTCGAGGGGGGTCCTAAAGTACATTACAGAACAAAACACTCAACAATTTACAGAAATACAACAACAAAGACAACAGGCATCAACACAAACAGAAAAAATGAGCACAAGAATGAACACAACCTCTCAATGGTCTCAAGTTGGTCATAACATTAGCCTAGTAGAACTGAAAGAAAGTAACATAATATTATTGTAAATTGAAATTGCAGTGTTACAAAAAAACACACATTACACAAGAACTGAGCCAGAATGTGTTTCCTGTGTTCTTGAACTATTTATTGGTTTCTGTTTTTTCTCTGACGGTGACAGAAGTGTTGTTTCTCCTCCTCAGGACTCCTGGCGTCCCTACAGAGCACGCTCAGTAACCCCTCCCTGCAGTCATCGCTAAGCAACCCCAACATCCAGTCGTCGCTCAGCAGCCACTCCTTCTCCAACTCCCTGAGCTCCGCCTCCCTGCACTCGTCGCTCAGCAACCCGTCGCTGCAGTCCTCCCTCAGCTCCTCCCCCTCCCTCAGCAGCCAATCGCTGCACTCCTCCCTCAGTAACTCCTCCCTCCAGTCGGTGTCCAGTGGTAACCCCGGCTACAGCGCCGGCTCCTGCACCTCCTCCTACTCGCCGCTGCTGGCCGGGCAGGGCCAGACGGCGCTCAGCACGTCGCCGCGGCGACGGGCGCAGCTCTCCCCGCTCATCCTGCCCATGGGGGGCGAGTCCCGGAGGCACCACTCCAAACAGTTCTCCCCCACCATCTCCCCCACCCTCTCCTCCATCACACAGGTAACAACACACATCAACCCAGACTTCTGAATGAAAATGTGTTCGATGTTTCCCCACGAGGCTCCTCTTTACAGACATGCCCACTTTATGCTGATCACAGACAAAAAAACACATTTTTTCCTCATGCATTATTCTGTCTTATTGTGTGTGAGTCTTTGTGCGTCCTGGGGTCCCTCAACAGTCTGTGAGCTGCATAAATGGGGTCTGAGTGTAAAGCTGAGACTCTTGTGTGATGATGTTCGTCCCCGTAGTAGCGTTTCACTGCTGTGAGCATTTTTTGATCCAGGATAATCACTTCTATGGGAAACCACAAGTCTCCTCTTTATAGTCATGCCCGCTTTACACTAACCTCATGCATTTTGAGACAGAAACAATGCGGGTTTTCTTGTGCATTTAAATGTGCCCTATTGTATATCCGAATAAATATGTGCATCCTGGGGTCCCTAAACAGTCTGTGAGCTGCATAAATGGGGTCTGAGTGTAAAGCTGAGACTCTTGACCTCTGACCTCAAGATATCTAAATATAAATGTGTTCTATTTGTACCCACAAGTCTCCTCTTTAAAGACATGCCCACTTATGCAAATCAAATGTAGTTTGCGGTAGAAATCATACAGGTTTTCTCATGAAGATAGCGAGAAAATGACATGCGGAGTTCCGCAGGGCTCCATTCTGGGTCCTCTAATTCATTGGTACCAACCACAATAACGTTCCAGGAGAAAGGCAGTAAATGTGTTATTGTGTCCTCTTGTGTGTGAGTCTTTGTGCATCCTGGGGTCCTAAACAGTCTGTGAGCTGCATAAATGGGGTCTGAGTGTAAAGCTGAGACTCTTGTGGACTCATTGGCCCTCATTTATCAAGCGAGCGTAGAAACGAGCGCAGATCTGAGTGTATATTTCGTCTTACAACAGGGTAATTTCACATTATAACGTTATAGCTGTGTCCAGACGTGTGCATCACTTTTAAGTGTCCTCTGTTGTGTTGTGGTCTCTGCAGCGTTTTCTAAATGCTGCTCTTGTGTTGTCAAATTAATGAAGATGTTTTCTCAGTTTGCTTGTGTTTTTCCGTATTTGCATGTGTTTAAACTTGCCCCTGAAATGACAATATTCCAGGCCTGACAGACAGAAAGACAAACTAAGAAAGAACATTTTCACAGTCTGATATTTTGTCTGGTAGCAGTAGTTCTACTAATGCATCAGACTTCATCTTGATTGTTTTTGAGGGATTTAGGGAGCTCCAGAGATTAAGTGTGAATCCTCCTTCACATTTCATGTTTGTAGCTGAAGAATCCTGCTAACTGCTAACATCCTACCCCGCCCCTCTCCTCCTCCTCCTCCTCCTCCTGCTCCTCCTCCTCTCTAACAGGGCGTCCCTCTGGACACCAGTAAGCTGCCCCTGGACCAGAGACTCCCCCCGTACCCCCTCAGCCAGTCCCACCAGCACCAGCCCGGCTCCCACCAGCCCCACCCCGGCCTGCAGGGCTCCCAGCCCGGCCAGCAGCCCCCCCAGATGAGCCAGCAGCACCTCCACCAGCAGCTGCACCGCCTCCAGCAGCAGCAGCAGCAGCAGCAGCAGCAACAGCAGCAGCAGCAGCAACAACAGCAGCAGCAGCAGCAGCAGCAGCTCCACCTGCAGAACCTCCGCAACTCACACAACCAGCACATGCAGCAGCACTTTGCATTGGTAGGTCGCTGCAGAGGAGATTAACGAGTGTTAACGGGGTATTAACGAGTGTTAACAAGTATAAACAAGTAATAACAAGGTATTAACAGGGTGTTAACAAGTGTTAACGAGTATTAATGAGTGTTAACAAGTATTAACAAGTGTTAACGAGTATTAACGGGTGTTAATGAGTATTAACGGGTGTTAACGAGTATTAACAGGCTATTAACAGGGTATTAACAAGTGTTAACGAGTATTAACAGGGTATTAACAGGGTATTAACAAGTGTTAACGAGTATTAACGGGTGTTAACGAGTATTAACAGATGTTAACGAGTATTAACGGCTGTTAACAAGTATTAACAGGTATTAACGAGTATTAACAGCTGTTAACGAGTATTAACAGGTGTTAACGAGTATTAACAGGGTATTAACGAGTGTTAACGAGTATTAATGAGTGTTAACGAGGTCCAAGCCGACTCAGTGGAGCCGGTTGGACTGATGATGATGATGATGAGTTGGATGAAGCAGATTTACTTTGAAGTTTGATTCAAAATGTAGAGAGAAAGCTCCACCTAGTGGCTGAATGGTGTCACATGTGGTGAACTGGATTCTGGGACAAGGAGGTTTAAATATTTATATTCAGCTCAGAGTGTTAACAGTTTGTTTCTCCTCCTCCTCTCTCTCTCTCCCTCTCCCTCTCCTCCTCCTGCTGCTCCTCCTCCTCTCCCCCTCCCCTCCTCCTCCTCCTCCTCCTCCTGCTGCTTCTCCTCCCCAGAGGCCCATGGGGCAGCCGGTGACCTCCTCCCAGCTGATAAAGAACGAGCGTGTGATGGATCAGTGTGTGAGCTCGTCTCAGTGTCAGCAGGTGAAGCAGGAGGAGGAGCAGCAGGAGGAGCAGAACCGAGCTGGACTCCCTCAGCTGCAGCAGATCAGCCACAGCCTGGACCTCTACAACGTGAGTCACACACACACACACACACACACTAGGAGACACCAGGAGAAGCAGGAGAAGCAGGAGTAAATGTCAGATGACAGATATGATCGATCTGTTTTTGTTTTTGTAACGTTTGTCTGGAGGAACGTTCTAACTGTTTATTCTCTGAGAATAAGGACATTTCCCTCAGATTTATTTTTTAAGAGAATTGTCACCTGATTGTGACGATCAGTCAATCACATATCTCTCCTTCTCCTCCTTCTCCTCATTCTCCTCCTCCTCCCCTTCCTCCTCCTCCTCTTCTCTCTCTCCACCTCCTCCTCCTCTTCCTTCTCCTCCTTCTCCTCCTCCTCTTGCTCCTCCTCATACTGTGTCTCTCTCCTACTCTTCTTCATCCTCCTCTTCATCCTCCTCCTCTCTCTTTTCTTCCTCCTCCTCCTCCTCCTCTTCTTCTCTTTCCTCCTCCTCTTCCTCTCCTCCTCCTCCTCCTCTTCCTCTCTCTCCTCCTCTTCCTCTCTCTCCTCCTCTTCTTCCTCCTCTTCCTCTCTCTCTTCCTCCTCTCTCTTCTTCCTCCTCCTCCTCCTCCTCCTCTTCCTCTCTCTCCTCCTCCTCCTCCTCTCTCTTCTTCCTCCTCCTCTTCCTCCTCTCTCTTCCTCCTCCTCCTCCTCCTCTCTCTCTCCTCCTCCTCCTCCTCCTCTCCCTTCTTCCTCCTCCTCTTCCTCTCTCTCCTCCTCCTCTTCCTCCTCTCTCTTCTTCCTCCTCCTTTTCCTCTCTCTCCTCCTCCTCCTCTCTCTCTCCTCCTCTTCCTCCTCTCTCTCCTCCTCCTCCTCTCTCTCTCTCTCCTCCTCCTCCTCCTCCTCTCTGTTTTAAGAGAATTGTGACCTGAGATAAAAGGATAAATCATTAAAAATCAGTCGATCACGTTTTGTCCTGAACTTCCACAGCAGATTTCATGTGTTGCTTCATGAACCAAAGTGATAAAACCTTTATTGTTTGTTTTCTTTGAGCAGAAGTTCGATGGACTTTAATCTGTTTCAGTCTCTGACACAAACTGTTATCAGCAGAATCCTTTGCAGTGTTTTCAGTCAGTGATAAATGTTAAAGTGACTTTATTTTGCGTGTTTTTTCCCAGGATGCCTTGTTCAGCTCCCTGCTGGACGACCCGTACCTGAGCCTGCAGCTGACGGGGAAATCCAACCAGCAGGTAACCACCACGTGATGTCATCATAAACTGTGAATAACAAACAAATGGTCATTTTTAAATGTTCACGCTTCAGAGGAAGGCAGCTCCTTTTTCTTACGTTTTTGTACGGAAGACGGACGCTGCCAAAATAAAATAAAAATATTTTAAATAGGATAAAGATTAAAGTATAATTTCCCCGGATTAAAATAAATATAGTAAATGCATTGTAATTGAGAAAATTCTAAATTATTTGATATTTCTATTTTATAAAGTTCTTTATTGTGCAGTAAAACGTTCCTGTTTTTTTCTCTGATTTCCTGTTATTATATCAGATGTTTTTAGATTAATATTCCTGCTCCCTTACGTAACGCTGTTGGTTCTGTCTGTGAACTCTGTTGGTTCTGTCTGTGAACTCTGTTGGTTCTGTCTGTTCTGTGGTGCTCCAGTTCTCTGCGGAGCACCAGGCCGACTGTCTGTCCCTGAACCACGGCGGTCTGAGCTGCAGCACCACCGACAAGAACCAGTTCCCCTCCAACACCCGGGGCCACCTGGACCTGCAGGACCCCGGGGACCAGCAGCTCCTCAACAACCAGAACCAGAACTACGGCGGCGGGGACGGACGCCACAACGTGCCCAACATCATCCTCACCGGTCCGTTATCTTCCTCACGACCACCACACTAACACATGAGAGGCTCATTTAACAGGAAGGGAAGAAGAAATCTGATTCAAATTAATATATTAATGAACGCAGGAACACTGTGGTGGCAAAAATACATCTGAGAAATTAATTAAAGGAAAATACCTTTTAAAGAAAGGAAATTATGGCCCGAGCAGAGTGACCTGACAATTATTTGTTTCTTACCAAGATAAAAACAACTTTAGATTTAGAAGTGTTAGATCATTTATCTTCTTTTAAGAGTAAATCTCTTATTTTAAGTGTTCAACATGTTTATTTCTAGATTTAACAATCTTAATTTTGGAAATCTTGTCAAGGTAAATTATCTGTCCATGCAGAAAGATCATTTCCCTCAGATTTACTGTTTTATCTTGTTTTTAGACTAAACACCTTTTTTGCAGTGTGGGGAGGTCATTTTATGCCTATTTTTGGTCATTTTGTGTATTTTTCTGTAATTTTATGACAGATTTTTGTCATTTTGTGTAATTTAGATTTAGAAGTGTTTGATAATTTATCTTGTTTTAAGAGTTAATTTCTTATTTTAAGTGTTCAACATGCTTATTTCTAGATTTAATAATCTTAATTTAGGAAATCTTGTCAAGGTAAATTATCTGTTCATGCAGCAAGATCATTTCCCTCAGATTTACTGTTTGATCTGGTTTTTAGACCTTTTTATCAGTGTGGTTGTAACGTGGCCTAGAGGTTAGGAATCGGGCTTGTAATGGGAGAGTCGCCGGTTTGAATCCCGGTACTGACAGGTCTAGGACTGAAGTGCCCTTGAGCAAGGCACCTAACCCCCCCACACAGCTCCCCGGGCGCAGTAATGTGCTGCCCACTGCTCCTTGCATGGTGTGTTCACTTGTGTGTAAAAAAGGATAAAGGGTTAAATGCAGAGGTTGAATTTCCCGATTGTGGGATTAATAAATCTTCTTCTTCTTCTTCTTCCTCCTGCAGGCGACTCCCCCCCCGGCCTGTCTAAAGAGATCGCCAGCGCCCTGTCCCACGTCCCCGGCTTCGAGATGGACCCCTTCTCCCTGGACGACCCGCTGCGGATGGACCCGCTGGCTCTGGACATGCTGGACGGGGACCTGATGCTGGCCGACCCGGCCGTGGAGGACTCCTTCCGATCGGACCGGCTGAAGTGACCCCCCCCCCCCCCCCCCCCCGCATGCCCTCCGCGCTCCGGGAGCCGGTTGGAACCGGCGCCGAGGACACGGCCAGCCGGAGAGAGGGCCGGGGTCGGCGCCGCGTGGCCGCCCGCCGCGCCCCCCAGCAGGACGGTCTGCAGCGCGAGGTTTGGACTCAACCTCCCGGAGAGTCTGGACGCCTCGGTGAGAGGAGATTAGTGTCCGAACTGAAGCGGGGGAGTTCTCCGTCCAACGCACTTCACTGAAAAACGCTCTCGCTTCAACACGCTCGTCCAGAAGACGCTTCTCTCTCTCTCTCTCTCTCTCTCTCTCTCTCTCTCTCTCTCTCTCTCTCTCTCTCTCTCTCTCTCTGTCGGCATTAGCTTGTTCCAGTCTTATCTGCATGTCCATGAAAATGCACTTGCGTCAATGCAAACACGCAGGAAACAAGGCGCTCGGCTTTATGTAAAGAAACCGTCTGTAAAAACCAGCAACGCTTCGGAGGAAAAGAGTTATTATGCACCCCCCCCCCTCACGCCCCTCGCCCTCCCCCTCGACCCCGTTAGTTCAGGATTAACCTCCTTTTCTGCTTCTTCAGCCACGTTGACAGGAACTCAGCCATGACTTAGAGCTCTCTATATTTGTAAAAGTTCTCCTCCGACCAAACTGATCAAAGCTGAACGTATCTGAGAGGTTCAGGACCTGCTGCTGCTTTAGGTGATCTGTGATCACGTCAGGACGCAATCAATCAATCAATCAATCAATCAATCAAATCAAAATTACTTTATTCCTCTGGCAGCTGAGAAGTTGTTGAGCTGTCAATCATCTGCAGACAGACGATTGAAACGTCCAGATTTATTTGATCAACAAGTCAAAGAAACTGTGATGAGTCGATTCATGTCTGATGCTTTTTTTTTTTATTATCAGTTTTGGTGATTTGGGTGATAAAAACGTGCAGAAATGATCGAAAACAAACTAAATTTGACCTCCAAGATGTTTTTAAAGACATCGTGAGATGATATTCAATATTTAAGAGGTTTATTGTCTCTTGTACAATCATGAAATCATTTTACTGGCATCAGAACCCAGTCAATATAGAGAGACCTTGATTAATAAATGATAAAATAATATGACAACAATATATGGGAAGTAATAAATACCCTTTAAATAAAAATAATTAATAATAAATATAAGAGACTTATAAAAAATAATTTAATTAAATTGAAAATTGTATTTTTTAAAAATCTGTAAAAAGAAAAACTGTAAATGGTAAATAAATAAAAACAAAATATAAAACACTATTTTAAAATGTAATAAAATATATATTTTGTTATTTATTATATTTTTTATGAAGAAGAAGAAGAAAAATAACTTTTTTCTTCACAATATAATATATTTTTTATATATATTTAATTTTTCTTGTTTGTTTGTTTGGAAAGTAGATAGGTTCAAAATTTCAGTTCAAAAAGTTTTATTCAACATGGTGTAAACCTGCTGCACGTTGAAATATATTTATGAATTGCTCCACGTCAAGATAAAATATATATATATATATATCTGTTACAATAAATTAAGTTTATTTTTACACTTACGTAATGACACTTTGGTGGCTCAAAAATCAGATTTTTAGTCACAAGTCGAGTTGAACTTTTTCTACCTGAATCACCAAAACTGATTGTTAACTTCTTGCATCATATTTGATTGTCTGACACTTTTATCGTAAGCCACGAACATCTGCAGCGTCCAGCGGATCAAAAAGAATAAAATCAGCGTCCGAACTGATCACAGATCATCAGATCATGTTTTAGTTTCTCCGTTTCTCAGTTTTTAGAGTCTCAACGTGTTTCACAGAGCGGCAGCCGATAAAATAAAAATAACAGAGACGAAGTGAAGAAAAACTTAATTATGCTTGAAATTAAGCATCTCTCTCTCTCTCTCTCTCTCTTGTTCGCGCTCTCTCTCGTGCTCTCTCTTTTAGGGTTAGGGTTACGGAGAGAGCCTCTCTTTCACTTGTGATATCTCTCTCGCTCTCTCACTCTCTTGCCTCTCACTCTCGCTTTCTCACGCTCTGGCTCAATATCTCTCTCGCTCTCTCTCTCTTGCTCGCGCTCTCTCTCTCGCTCTCTCTTTTAGGATTAGGGTTAGGGAGAGAGCCTCTCCTCCACTTGTAATCTCGCTCTCTCTCTCTCTCTCTCGCTCTCGCTCTCTCTCAGCATCTTGTTTCAGTCTCGTCCACATTCCCTCGAACGGAGAAAACATTTGTTTGTCATCAGAGAAAAACGCTCGGCTGCATTTTTAGTAGAAAAATATGCATTTAAATGATGAAACTGAATGTGAGTGTGAATGAGGCGGCAGCAGGCGGGACGAAGAAATCACATGCAGGCTTCTCTCAAAATCTGAAAGTGTGTGTGTGTGTGTGTGTGTGTGTGTGTGTGTGTGTGTGTGTGTGTGTGTGTGTGTGTGTGTGTGTGTGTGCGCTTCAGCTTTATTGTCCTTCAGGTCGAGTTCTTAAAGGGCAATTCCACCAATATTTACCTTCATATTTCATCTGTTGTTACAAAAGAAATTTCCCCAAAAACACAAAAGTGCCAAAATCTCAAAATTATTTTAATGAAGGGCTGCAACTAACAGTTATTGTTATTATCACCTGATCTGCCAGTTATTTTCTATATTTATTGATCGTTGTTTTGTCTAAAAAATAAAAAAAAAAGAAGAAAGAAAATACAGAAAAATGTCTGTTTTTAGTTTTGAATAGAAGTGAATAATTTTGGGTTTTGGACTTTGAAGACGTAAATTTCGAGATGTAAAAAAAATGTCAGAAAACAGAAAAATGGACATTTTTTAAACTCGTCGGTTTCAACTAAAGATTATTTTCATTATCAATCATTCTGCAAATTATTTTCTCCCGATTAATCGCTTTGTCTATAAAATAGACACAGAAACAGAAAGAAAATGTCCATCCCACTATCTCAAAGTCCCAAAATAATATATTTAAATGTCTTAACAGATATTTAGATGAAATATCATATAAAAATCTTTGATTTTAAGATTTGAGATGCTTGAAACAGAATATTCTGACATTTTTTCAGGGAGTTGAGGGTGAAATCTTTAAATGTCTTGGGTTTTTTTTTTTGGTTTTTACCCCAAAAACCGCAAAGATATTCAGTTTAATATGATAAAAACAGAAAAAAACATTAAGTTAAAGCAGCTTTTTCTGCTTTAAAAACGACTGTCAGGGTTAATTAATGAATTGTTTGGTCTATAATGTGTCAGAAACTGATTTTTAAGTCCAAGGTGATGTCTTTAAATGTCTTATTGGTCCAAAACCCAAAGTTATTCCCACATTTTTCTGCATTATTTGTTGATTTCCTGACTGATCGATGGTTGATATCGATCAATAACTGCAGCGTTTCTCCTCCAAACAAACCATCAACTTTTGTCTCATCGTTTTCTACAAAAATGTCCCAGATGCAGTTTTTTTTTTTTCTGATTGGCGGGATTGCCCTTTAACCCCAGTCACTGTGATTGACAGCCCGTAGCCCCGCCCCCTCTCCCAGAGCAGCGTCTCATATTTTTATTATTATTATGAATATTAATATTATTCTGACTATAAAGAAGTTTTATTTTTTAATCCAAAGTGGTCTAAATCTGTATGTATATAATTCCTCAGATAATATCTTTTAATAAATAAATAAATACAGTATATTTACGACGAGAGAAGAAAAACAATCCGCTTGTACGAGTTTGAAGCCTGAAGTGAGTTTTTGAACAACAGCTTGTGAAATTAATCTGCATGTGTTTATGAAATGTCTCGTGTCCCGACCCGAACCTTCAAAATCCTGTTTTTAATCTCAATCTAAGGAAACAACCGTCCCTTTAATGAAAATTCTATATTTCAGTCATTAATCATAGAAAACTGGAAAACTGAAGCCAAATTTCTAAACTTCAAATTTTTCTATATTAAAAAATAATAATTTGTTTCGTTTGATTTAAAATGGAAAATTAATTTGCAAAAACAGAAAAAAATGATAATTTTAACAACAACAACAACAACAACATTATTTAGCAAAATAAATCCAATCTGTTTTTGCAAATGAACTTTTCAAAAAGCGGAAATCCGTCGTTTTTTATTTCTGAATTAACAGGATGAAAAGCAGAAAAAAATTCAGTTTATTATAGGAAATGTTCCGATGAAACACATTATATGAAAATGATTCAGATAAAACAAAGAAGAAAAGAGGTTTGTGTTTTTATATTTGAACAAATATTTTATATTTTATTTTAAATGTAACATTTAAATGTTTGATTTTTGGTTAAAATCTTTTAGAAAGCTGAATTCAGAAGTCCCGGTTTCTACTTTTCACTGGTGAAGAAGAAAGTAAAAGTTTGGAGAAAAAAAAGTTCTGGAGATGTTTTAGTTTCCAGTTGGTGCATTCAGTGATTTTAGAGGCCGTGAAGAGAGAGAGAAATGAACAATAATAATTAATGGCCCTGAAGATTAAAACTGAGAGAATAAACAAGTTTTCTCTCTTTTCTAAAGAACGATGTTGGAGACCAGAGACAAAACATTTGGTTCTTTTCTGCTCGTTATTCTCTCGATTCTTCATTTTGTCAATAGAGTCGATAAATTAATATGCCGTTAAATGTAACAGAAATAATGTAGAAATCGCTGTTGGCAAGTAAATAAAATTTACTTTTTATTGATACCTTTATTTATTTACTTTCCTATTTAATTTTGTCTTTTAAATAAACACTTTTTTATGTAAAATGTTTTTAGATGTATTATTATTATTATTATTATTATTTACATCATGAAATAGAAATACATCAATAAAATAATGTTTAAATAAATTAACATAACAAATAAATGCAAAAATGTATATATTTAATTAAATTAATTAAAGATACATTTAAACAGGAAAGTAAAGTGAATAAATATGGGATTTAATCCATGTGTAAATAATAAATTAAAATCATTGTAAATAAGAAATTTATCAAGAAAATAAAACAGAGATTAAGGAAAGTAAAAATATTTATTAGAATATAATTAATTAATTAATAATATATATAGATAAGTTTAAAAAATAAACAAAAATATCAACTCGTCCCATTTTATTAAATAACTAATACCTACATTTTGGTTAATTTAATGGCATATTAATTTCCTTATCAAGTCATTCATTTTTTTATTTTAGCAGCTATTATTACACTTTTTAAGTTTATCACCATTTATGACAAAGAAAATGATTCAATAATCACATTAAAGAATCAGGAAACCAGCAGAAAACAGACTAAAACCAGCAGGTTGTTACGGGGAGAGATGCCAGTAATTTATTTGTGAATCATTCGAGAGTTTCTGTGACTTCCAGCGTGTTTGGGTTCTTGTTTCCGTGTTGGTTGGTCACTAGAGGAGAAAGTTTAAGCTGAATTATTCTCTTCAGACTGCAGACGAGTCGAGGTGAGACTGTTTCTGGTCCCGTCGGCGCTGGCAGCCGGCCAGATCTCAGTCAGACACGAAACGTTTAAAATGTTGTTTTATCGGTGAAGCAGCAGGTGATTTTGAACGGAAACGTTCCAGTCAGGATGGGAACCGGTTCATCCGTTTGGGTTTTCGTTGGTTCAGTTGTTGAAGCACTGAAGCGTTTGATGTTGGTGGTCCAACAGATTTAGTTTAAAACGTTTATTTGCTCACAAATTACAATTTTAAAGTTGAAAAAACGGCAAAAAAAACAACAACCCCAAACTGTGTTTTAACAGATTTAGTGTTTATTTCTTCCCTTTTTTTGTGAAATTACATTCAATATATTTTAATTTTTTATCTGAAGAAGTCAGTCACGTCTTAAACAGCCCTGAAATCTTATTTTTCTCCTTTTTTTTAAACATGTTTTTTTTTTATTTATTCATGTTTAACAGAAGAGAAGATCCCCTGACATAAAACCTCAAAAAAAACAACAACAAAAAAAAAATATATATATATATACATTTTTTTTTAAAATAGACCGACAATTAAAAACACCTTTTCGAATTAAATTTGAGGTCATTTTTATGACCAACAGACACATTAAATATTGAATTTATTTATTTTGTTCATTTCTTACAGAACAGAATATTTGCTATCATTTGGCCACACTAAAATAAAATAAAATAAACAAGCAATAATTCTAATAATTCTAGATAAATATATACTTAAATTAAAATTTTAAAAAAATACGAGAGAAAAAAACTTTCAACAGTTTTCTTCAGGATCATTTTTTAGACCAACAGAAACAGATTTAGTTCTTTTCTCCATTTCTTCCCGTTTACTCATTTAAAAAAATGCTTTCAGTGTTTTTATTTCAAAGTATTTCAAGTAGAAACACTGCGGGATTGTTTTTTTTTCTTGTCTTATTTTTTTTTGCAGTGAAAAATATTTTTTAATTTAATTTTAAAGTTGTTTGTGTCCAAATAAACGTTTTAAAGAAAGTTTTCTCACAAGGTAAAAAAAGATGAGCAGCGAGGAAATAATCCGTTTGAGAGAGAAAAGTGTAAACATTTTCTGCTTTTTTAACTGTTAAACTTATTTTTAAGTGTTTTTCCCCGTTAACATAAACTGAAATTCAGTTTTATTTTTTTTTGCTTTTTGCTTTTTTTAAAAGCAAAATATATATTTTTTATAAGAACAGGCGTCACTCAGAAGGTCAAACATTCAGTCTTTAGGAAACGAAAACTATTTAAAGAAATCATCCAATAAATTCCCCATCTGTGTTTCCCTGTTTGTGACACTGTGTGTGCGTGTTTGTTTGTTTGTGTGTGTGTGTGTGTGTGTGTGTGTGTGTGTGTGTGTGTGTGTGTGTGTGTGTGTGTGTGTATGTGTGTGTGTGTGTGTGTTATGCAATAAACCTGTTGTGAGTTAACATGCAGTTCCAGACTCTGCCAGTAGGGGGAGCTGTTGACCAGCGATGTAGTGTGTGTGTATGTGAGACTAGGGATCAGTGAAAGGCCATATTTCATATTTTTTCACATTTTTTATTGATGTATGATATTAATTGCTCTCATATTATTATTATTATTATTATTAATGTTATGGTTAGTTTTTTATGTTTTTAGGCTCCGGAGAATAAAATGAGCGTTCTGCGTCTTTTTCTGCTTTGTATTTGAATAATAAAGTGACTTTTTGTTGTCTTCAGATTTTTATTTGAACCTTGTAATAAATAACCAGGGAATGTTGAGTGTGTTGTACATATGAACATGTTTTCAAACCCCAAGGTGCTTCTGCAGCTAACAGGAGAGATTTTTAAAGAGACTGTACCTTCACATTATTTTACAGAAAATAAACAAGTAAAACCTGAAACTGTCTGGTTCTGTTTGTACAATGTGAAGATGAAATAATATGTATATAGTGCAGAGCAGTGGAGGAAGTATTCACATCCTTTACTTCAGTAGAAGTACCAATACCACACAGTCAAAGTGCCAGCTGTAGTAAATATGAGAGTATATAAATATTGTACAGTATTGTGATCATACAGGCTATGTAGTAAATTATATATGAGGTTATTTTTCGTCTTTATTATGCTTTGAGAGCAAAACTATCAACACTAAATGTTTTTTGTAGCAACTTAATACAATTTGTGATTTAAAAAGGTGTTAATAAATAAATACAATTAAATGTAATTATTACCGATATTTAGATATAATAATATGACTAATAATCTGCTCACTTTAAGTCTCCTTAAGGGGCGTGGCCATAACAAACGCACGTGACCCAGATACAGGCGCTGATTGGTCAGGGAGCTGGCTCAGTTCGCTCTGCTGACCGGATCGCTCGTAAGTCTCTGTAAAGTCACAGTTCTTTTCTTCAACTCCAATATTCTTGAACTCTTTCTGCCTCTGCTGTCATATGCACATATTTCATGTATGTAATGTAATCTATTGCATTAATCTTTACTTATTCCACTATTGCATTATGGTTTACCATCTACAGAGTTTCTAAGGTGTATGAAAACACTGCATGCTGTCGTGCATTTATGCTTTATACATATGAATAATATAGATAAAATAATACATATATATGTGGATTATTTTATCTGTAGTGTGCCTAATTTTATGAACATGAGGGTAAAATGCTGATTTTTCCTCTTTTTTCAGCTTGGTTGTGCTCGTTTTGTTTCTATGTGTAGAAAAGTACAAAGTTTTTGAGAGAGCTCTGCTATGAGACTCCATTTTACACTGGACACACCACAAAGAGGGAGACAGGGTGAGTATTTGTATTAGTATTTTTCTTACTACTTGCTTAGTCTCTGATATTGTGTGTGAGAAAAAACACCTTCTTGATAAAAAACATAAGTTTCTTGGACTCAAATGTGACGTCTTCTCCTGTTTTCTGAGCAGTCGCAGCTACTGAACATGAGACATTCCAGCAGTCAAAACGAGAGCTGCACAGTCTGACTCATTTGTTAGAACAGTCAAAGTTTACCATAAGATAAGCAGAAAATACACATAGTTTTAATAAAACTAACGTAAAATAAACGTCATTATACTGTGAATGTGTGTGTTTTTAATGTTCTCTCTCTCACTTGGGAAGATGAATGATTTAGAAGAAGAGGTGAAGAGTGACTGGAATAAAGATGATCCTCCATTCTTCAGTCATGAACCTGGACCCTCAGACACAAAGTAAGAGACTGTTTCTACTGTAAACTGAAGATGATTCTGTTTTGATCTGATATTCTACTCTGCTATTGAGTTATTGAGCTATTGTGTATAATTACATGAGCTGTAGATAACCGTAAAGAAACACAGGAAAGAAATACAGTGGAGGACAGAATAGAAGTGCAGTTAGTTAGAGGAAGTTAAGGAAAATAAAAGCAGGAGATTACTGTAAAGAAACACAGTACAGACATGCATATATCGACTGTGTCAGGTTAATGTGACCTACAGGTCTTTACTAGTACTAATGATGTGTGTAAAACGTGTTGTTCCCACAGACTGAGATCAAAGTCTCCAGTCTCCAGCTGTCCCTCTATGAAGAGTGACTGGAGTAAAGAATATCCTCAAGGTTTCAGTAATAAGACTGTACACCTGTACAGCTGATTTTCTTTAGCGTGAACATAAAATATTTTAATAAAGATCATTAAGTTAAAAACCCTTTCCTTCTCTTTCAGCAGCTGGTGGTCTGCAGGAAGTTTTAGATGAACATAAGATCAGTCTGAAGAGGAGATGTGAACATGTGACTGAAGGAAGTGATGGAACAGGAAGTGAAACCCTCCTCAACAGGATCTACACTGAGCTCGACATCACAGAGGGACAGAGTGAAGAGGTTAATACCCAACATGAGGTGAGGCAGCTGGAGACAGCTTCCAAGAAGAAGACCGTCCACGACGCTCCAATCAGGTGCCAGGACATCTTTAAAGCCTTACCTGACCAACAGAGACAAGGCAACTCTGAAAAACAGGGACACGACAACTCGGAAGACTCACCTGAACAACCGAGACACGTTGACATCTTTGAACAGAGACACGGCATCTATAAAGGCTTAACTGACATCATAGAGGGACAGCATGACACTACAATCAAGTGCCAGGAAACCTTTAAATCCTCACCTTTCCAACAGGCACACGACATCTCGGAAGCCTTACCTGAACAACAGGGACACATCAGAGTGGTTCTGACGAACGGCATCGCTGGCGTTGGAAAAACCATCTTGGTGCAGAAGTTCAGTCTGGACTGGGCAGAGGGTTTGGAGAACCAGGATGTCAGTGTGGTGGTTCTGCTTTCGTTCAGGGAGCTGAACTTGATCAGAGATGAGCAGTACAGTCTTCTGGAGCTGCTCCATGTTTTCCATCCAACATTACAGAAGGTCACAGCAGAGAAGCTCGCCGTCTGTAAACTTCTGTTCATCTTTGACGGCCTGGATGAAAGCAGACTTTCACTGGATTTCACCAACAAGGAGGTTGTGTCTGATGTCACACAGAAGTCATCAGTCAATGTGCTGCTGACAAACCTCATCGAGGGGAATCTGCTTCCCTCTGCTCTCGTCTGGATAACTTCCAGACCTGCAGCAGCCAATCAGATCCCTCTTGCATGTGTCGACAGGGTGACAGAAGTACGAGGCTTCACTGACGCCCAGAAGGAGGAGTACTTCAGGAGGAGGGTCAGTGATGAAGAGCGCTCCAGCAGAATCATCTCACACATCCAGACATCCAGGAGCCTCCACATCATGTGTCGGATCCCAGTCTTCTGCTGGATCACTGCTACAGTTCTGGACCACATGTTGACTACACAGCAGAGAGGAGAGCTGCCCAAGACCCTGACTGACCTGTACTCACACTTCCTGCTGGTTCAGACCAAGAAGAAGAAGCAGAAGTATGCTGAGGGACATGAGACGAGTCCACAGGAGCTGATGGAGGCTGACAGAGAAGTTCTTCTGAAGCTGGGGAGGCTGGCGTTTGAACAGCTGCAGGAAGGAAACATCATGTTCTACCAAGAAGACCTGGAGCGCTGTGGTCTCGATGTCACAGAGGCCTCGGTGTACTCAGGAGTTTGTACAGAGATCTTCAAAAGAGAGAGTGTGATGTTCCAGAAAACAGTCTACTGCTTCGTTCATCTGAGCATTCAGGAATTTCTGGCTGCAGTCTACCTGTTCCACTGTTACACCACCAGGAACACAGAGGTACTGAGGGCTTTCTTTGGGAACGACTGGGACAATGACAGCTGTGATGACAAAGGTCCCTCATACCTGAAGAAGATCAAAAGGAGAGTCCTGGGGAAAGGCCCATCCCTGGATGACTTCTTGACGAGAGCCATGGAGAAATCCCTAGAAAGTAAAAATGGCCACCTGGACCTGTTTGTCCGCTTCCTCCACGGCCTCTCTCTGGAGTCCAACCAGAGACTGGTAGGAGGCCTGCTGGGTCAGACAGACAACAGTCCAGAAATCATCCAGAGAGCCATTAATAACCTGAAGAAGATGAACACTGATGAGATCTCTCCTGACAGAAGCATCAACATCTTCCACTGTCTGACGGAGGTGAACGACCTCTCAGTACATCAGGAGATCCAAGAGTCCCTGAAGTCAGAGAACAGATCAGAGAAGAAACTCTCTGAGATCCACTGCTCAGCTCTGGCTGACATGCTGCAGATGTCAGAGGACGTTCTGGATGAGTTTGACCTGGAGAAGTACAACACATCTTTCCAGGGGCGACTGAGACTGATTCCAGCTGTGAGGAACTGCAGAAAGGCTCGGTAAGTCCAGATGTGATTAACTTGATAAATCAGAACAGATAAGTAGTTTAGTCAGTAGTGGGAAACTTCTAGAAATCGCTCAGATTTTTCTTGTTGTTTATAAAAAAGTTGGGAGACATTATTTTGAAATTTAAAATATCTCCCAAATGAATCCAGGTCCAAAAACATTTCAGTCTCGAGTGACACCAAACATGTAGCCTGGGTATACCCATACTGCCTTGCGTGCTCAATTTCATTTCGAACCTGCAGAGAGTCTGGTGTCTATGGCCGTTTTAGGGATCCAATCACAGAACGGGGATGGACGGCAAGACGATGACGCGTACTACTCAACAGACGGAAGCTTGTAGTTTTGTAGTTTTCATACAGATCCAACATGGCTGCACGAAGCTCTCTTTGGATCTAGCTGTAGACAGTGTTCTAGATAGTTTAGAGCCAAAGTTTATTTTGAAAGAAGAACAATGTTTGACTTTACACTCCTGTTTCACCACGAAAAAGGATGTTTTAGCCTTGCTTCCGACCGGATTTGGCCAAAGCCTAATCTACCAACTAGCTACGCTACCACTTGCTGCTGACAAGAGGAGCGAAGCGGGAAAACACACAGAGGGAGAGAGGAAAGAAAAGAGCGACCGCCTCCTTACATAGCCAGAGAAGAAGAATATGTGCATGTGCAGGTGTTTGTTGAACAGGTAACTGGCTTCAGATAGAAAGCCCTTTATTATAATTAGTGCATGGCTCTATCTGCAGACACAAACAGCTGTTAAAGCCGATTGACAATCCAATCCTGTTAAAGTTAATTTTGATATTTCAGAGAAAAGCAAAAGGCATGAAGAAGAAGCATACTCATTCAAGGGAAATTATGTCATCTTCACATTATTCTGTCTGATTAACATGTAACGTGTGCCAGTACTTTGTTTTGCCAAACTACTAAGGCCCTCACAAGATTTGGTGCACATTGGACACCAGCTGGAGCCTTTAAACAAAGTTGAAAAATATACGAACTTTTTCCTTTTTTAAACTCTCTGTTCAATCTGCATAAGTTGTAGATTTTACAGTTCTCTCTGACAGCACACTACCAAAAAGGGATTTCTCAACTCTAATTGTTTTTTTTCCTACTCTTTATTGAGAGGGTTTTCACATTTTAGGCAGAACACAACCAAAACAGAAACACACCATGTGGAGGCTCACCAGTTGAATAATCATGATTCTACACGTCCAATGTCCATCATTGTCCATTTATATTTACAGTGAGATAGTGTCCACTTCTTCGCTAATATAAACAGTCCATTTCTTGCATTTTCTGACAAAGAGGCTCCTCTAGGTCTCAAAGAAAAGGTCATCCTTTCCAGTACACAGATCTCCTTGACTTTGTCCACCCACTGTTTGAAACTTGAAGGCCCAGGTTTGTGCCAGTTTTTTGTAATCACTTTCTTACTGGCAATAAACAGTATTTTACATAGATACCAGTAGAGGTGGCCAATATGGCCAGTATTCTTGACAATATTAACAAATACTGAAAAATATATTGAAAATAATTTTTTAGTCTGTATAAATAAATAAAAATCGTACAACAAAATAAAAATCAATCATAAATCTAAGTGTAAAGTGTTGCAAATCTCAACAGTTGCCAAATACAAAAAAATACTCTTGAGTCTTGAGTATTAGCAAATGATGAAAATAACCATCTAGAGGGTACGGGGGGCCCCCAGGGGGGAAAATGTGTACATCTTATCATACAATGTGATCAATCTCGTCCACTTTGAGAGCTGAATGTGAGCAAACACCTCACATAACATTTTTCACAGTCAACAGGGCTTTCCACTAGGACATGGAGTAGCCAGACAGTGTTGTAAAACAGCTGGCAAGGGAGGTCCGGGGGCATTTCCCCTTGGTGTATTTTTTTTCATAAAAGCCCAAATTTGGTGCCTCTCACACATTCTGATGCCACTATTCCATCATATACACTGATCTTAATAATTGTCTATTTTAATTATTTATTGTAAAGGAGAATAAAGGTTCTTGTATGTTTAATTTAAGGCATCTTATTTTGTCTGTTTTTGTAAATTCTGTGGTGGATTGTGTGCTCTTATTTTGAAAGCTGCATTTGTTTTGCGACAGGAAATAATAGTAGCTTTTTGTGATTAAAACAACTTTAATTGTTAGCTAATCTTAGCTCGCGGCTAAAGAACGGCATAATGCAGCAGTGTGTTTGGATCTGACGGCCCGGACAGGTTGATAGCAATTAGTTTGGCTCGTGCGAACGCAGATGCACACAGAGAGATGATGTGGGGATGGGACTGATACATTACAGATAGGTAGGTGCTTGTTTTGAAGCACAGTGGGCTGGGCAGCTCGGTATATTTAGTGCATGTGTGTGAATGCACACGCATGTCTCGGAGGAGGATGGAGAGGTGGGTCTGGGTTTTGACTGACTGACAGGTGACAGACACTCTGCTGAGCAGAGACACAATGGAAAAAAGCTTAATTTAATGAATAGTGTAAATAAACTTTCAGTAGCTTGAAATGTGACGGTAGTGCAGCACATGAGACATGAGCACATGGCGGGCCGCCACAGTCTAGGTAATTAATGGGAAATCCTTACGCCACTACGTCAAGTAGTTGGGATGTTGCCAATATCATGATATGCACACACCCTTAGATACCAGTCATTTTTATTAAACACATCGTCTCTAACTGCACCAAGATACAAGACCTTGACATCCATAGGTGTTACGTATTCCAAAATCTTTCTCAGAGCCAAACATATGTTTCTCCAAAATGTTTGGATTTTAGGACACGTCCAAAAGATGTGGGTGGGATCTACCCCCATGTCTCCACACAGTCTCCCATACTGCTCTTGTGACTGGAAAAATTGGCTTTTAATGTGAGCCAAATTCTCTCAACCTTTTTGAGCATGTGGTTGAGTGCTGTTTCCCACATTGAACACCATTCCTCCTGTAATATTTTTGTGTCTAGTATTTTTCCCACTTTTCTTTGATATGTTCTGTATTGTTCCCGTTCTAGTTTTATCCTTTTTTATAATAATCTGTAATTTGGTCCAGGGCAGGCCAGGCTAATAATGTAAGATATTCTTCCATGTTGTATTCTTTTACAAATTTGCATAAGATAATCAGTGTTTGTTTATTTTTATTTTTTTTACAGTTACAAGGAAATGATACACATATTAAGAATCTCTCCTGAGCAGAAAAAAATAGGCCCTCAACTAAGTTGTGCAAAGATAGACCTCCATCCTCATTATTAAGTTAAAGTGTTTTATACTTCACCCTTGGCCTCTTGCCATCTCAGATAAATCTGTATCCAGTTTTCGCAAATCCCAAACTCTGTTTCTGAGATCAGAATAGATTGGAACAGGAATAAGAGTCTCGGCAACACATTCATTTGAGTAACCTCAATTTGTGTGCCAAAGTCCATATTTAAGGCCGACCACTGTCTGATATCTTTCTGAATATTGTTATTTATTTATTTTTTTAAAGATAATTTTTTTTGGCATTTTTCATGCTTTATTGAAAGTGATAGATAGAAAGGGGGAGACAGAGGGGAGGACATGCGGCAAAGGGACCTCAGGCCAGATTCAAACCCGGGTCCGCCGCAGCAAGGACTAAGCCTTGATGGTACGCGCTCTACCAGTGTGAGCCACCGGGACGCCCCCTGAATATTGTTATTAATGTCAACACTGTGACAACTTTCTTTGCTATTACCACATCCAGATATTTAGTTGTTTTTGCCTTCTAGTTAATTTTGTATTTTCCTATTGTTTTTTTGTTAAAACAGTAGTTTAACCCCAGTACTGACAGATTTCTTCTAGGGATCGCCAAAAAATTAGGAAAGGTTCTGTCTGTGTACTGAAGAAGCACAAGTACATCATCTGCTATGTGAATACCTGTCAATTTGTTGCTCTGTCTGATCATTTGTGCCAGAGGTTCAATAAAAACTGCCAGGCAGCATCCCTGTCGAGTCCCCTTTTGTAGTCAGTTAAGTCATGGTTAATTTTTATCCTGGCTGTAGGTTATTGGCAAAAATGCGCCGTATTGCCTGCTCTTGAAAAACCAGTCTTTCAAATACCCAGCACACAAATGTCAAATTAACACAGTTGAAAGCCTTTTCTGCATCTAGGCTAACTAATGCTGTAATTCTACAATGTAATTTACCAAACGCTTCTATCCTAAGCGATTTACATATGAGAGTTCATACAACACAACCAGGGATCGTGTCAGGGACAACCCATGAGTAAGTCCCATGGGTAAAGTTTGAGTCCAAAAGGATGTAGGTTCTCTCATAGTTACATTCTTTCCAATATATGTGTCATGACAGGCTTTCTGGCTGTGGACTCTCAACGACTCACTGTGAAGTTGTGGCCTCAGCTCTGAAGTCCAACCCCTCCCATCTGAGAGAGCTGGACCTCAGTCTCAACAACCTGGAGGATTCAGGAGTGAAGCAACAGTGTGATGGACTTCAGAATCCCAACTGTAAACTGGAGACTCTGAGGTCAGTTCATTGACTGCAACAGTGTAGTTTTGTGTGTGTTTATATTTTCAATTCTGATCCTTGACTGAGGTTACACATTTTTGGTTAGTACATTTTCAGAATTTTTTCTCTTTCCAGGTGGCTGAATATTAAAAAATAGAGAAAGTAAATGTTTGACAGGACCGTCTTCAGCTTTCACTGACTCAAATTATGGTTAATCAGTCAGTGAAGATGATATTAGTACTGATGAGGCTGAAGAGTGTGTGAGGGGATATGAATGATGAAGATCTGATGATCCACAATAACAGAATGAAAGTCAATCTGCTCATTTTAGGGAAAAGCTCATTTAAAACCTGAACAGATCTGATTGGATAATAAATTGATTTTTATCTTTTATTTAATTTTTGTTCAGATTGTGGGGCTGCAGTTTGTCAGAGATCAGCTGTGCTTCTCTGGTCTCAGCTCTGAAGTCCAACCCCTCCCATCTTAGAGAGCTGGAGCTGAGTTTCAACGAGCTGCAGGATTCAGGAGTGAAGCTGCTGTGTGAATTTCTGGAGAGTCCACACTGCAGACTGGAGACTCTAAGGTCAGGTCACTTCTTTCTTTTTCTTTTTTTCTTTTTTAACAAGTGAACCTGATTTATATACAAACATAACTTCCACCATTAAAGTTGTTAATGTCTTTTTTGTTATTCTTTCATCTGTCTGATGCTAAATCTGTAGTCACAAAAGACGACAGTTTTTTAAAGAACCTGTTGAAAATGTCAACTGTTGATTATAGCTGCTAAATGGTCACATCTGTGTACAGAAGATCTAAATGTTCTACACTGACAATGTTTACTTTCTAAAGTAATCATATTTCTTTAGTGTCAATGTTTGTTTTTTTCGTTACAATTAATAAAATAGAAGGCTGATATTATGATGATTTGAAAAATCAGAATGACAAACATATTCTACTAATCTCTTTAATTAGAACATAATAATGTTGAGCTAGACATTTAAAACCTGAACAGATCTAATTGGATAATGATTCTTTTTTATCTACATATTTTATTCTCTATTTAGATTGAGGGGGTGCAGTTTGTCAGAGATCAGCTGTGCTTCTCTGGCCTCAGCTCTGAAGTCGAACCCCTCCCATCTGAGAGAGCTGGACCTGGGTGACAACAATCTGCAGGATTCAGGAGTGAAGCAGCTGTGTGATTTTCTGGAGAGTCCACACTGCAGACTGGAGACAATGAGGTAATTTAACTGACTCGGTTACTGCTGTACATCTTATATGTTTAAGTCACACTTGAATCTGATTTATATACAAACATTACTCCCATCATTATGTTGTTAATGTCCATGTTGTTATGCTTTTATTTGTCCTGTGCTAAAGTTGGTCTGTAGTCACAAAATGATGACTGTTTCACAAAGAAACTGTCTGCTTATTAAATCATAGCTGCTAAACGGTCACATCTGTGTAAAGAAGACCTTCTAACCTAAAGTTTGAAACTGACAACGTTTACTTTCTAAAGTAGTAATTTTTCTGTAGATTCATTAATTAAATGTTTATTTTGTCATAAATAATTAGCCTGGGTATACCCAACCTCCAGGCAGTCTGGCAACCAGGGAGGTTTCTTAGCCCTGTTTTAGGGATCCAACCACAGAGCGGGGAGGGACGGCAAGATGGTGACGCGTACTACTCGGCACTTGGAAGCTTGTAGTTTTGTAGTTTTCTTATGGATCCAACATGGCTGCAGCAGACACAAAACTCTCTTTAGCTGTAGATGGTGTTTTAAATAGTTTAGAGCGAAAGTTGAAAGGCGAAAGGTCTCTCGGCGGCTCCGCTGTCCCCCGGCTCGTAGCGAGATCACCGGCGTTACGGAAGCGGGGCTATTAGCCGCTAGCGGCGCTAATAGCCCCGCTACCATAACGCCGGTGATCTCGCACACACAACAAACATCAATTTCTGTCGCTCTACATACGTCATCTGGTATAACTGAAACAATTGGCTAAGAGCTACCTACAGACGCTTTTGATAGACATTCTAAGCGCCCAATAAACGGCTCCGGAGGATCGTAAACCACACCTCCTCTACGGAGAAATGAATGGCTGGTTTCCAGACTAGATCTCATTTGAGATTAGTCTGGTGTTAGCCAGGCTAACAAATAATAATATAGAAGGCTGATTTTATGATGATTGACAAAAGCAGAATTAAGTTATTCTACTAATTTTAGGGAAAAGCTCTTTGATTAGAACATAACATTATTATGTTGCACATTTAAAATCTGAACAGATCTGATTGAATAATAAATTGATTTTTATCTTCATCATTTATTCTTTATTCAGATTGTTGAACTGCAGTTTGTCAGAGATCAGCTGTGTTTCTCTGGCCTCAGCTCTGAAGTCCAACCCCTCCTGTCTGAGAAAGTTGCAGCTGAGTTACAACGAGCTGCAGGATTCAGGAGTGAAGCTGCTGTGTGATTTCCTGGAGAGTCCACACTGCAGACTGGAGACTCTGAGGTCAGTTCACTGACTCTGTTACTGCTGTACATCTTATTTTTGACCTAATTTATGTTAAAACATTAATGAACTTCTATCCATAAAGCTGTACATTTTCTTTTGTTACTATTTTAATTTTACTTGAACTTAGTTTCTTTTCAGAAACAGAACTAATATTGTTTTAAATTGATAATGTTCATAAACTAGAGTTGTTTCTTTTCATCAGAAGATCGAAAATGTATTTTGGCCCTAAACCATTCAGTGCTTTATGAACAAACAAGTATTTAAAAATCACTCCTCAGACAGTGCAAGGACCTCAGAACTGGACTGTTGTGATCCACTTTCTTAGTCCGAGTGAGGATTCTATATATTATTTTAGTTGCAACTTGCCTGACAATATCCCAGTGTTTCCCATTAAGGTCCACTCTGTCATGTCATAGTCTTGTGAAAGTATATTTACACATTTCATAATATAAAGTTATTTTGCGTTGTGTTGCCGTTGCCTTTAGCAGTGTCTGTCACCCCGTCAGTCAGTCAGTCAGTCAGTCAAATCCCCCGACCCCCCATCTCTTCCTTCTCCTCCAAGAGTAGTGCAAGCATTCACACACTTAAATCCACACTGAATTTATCGAGCTGCATCTACAGCAAACTTCAACACCGGGCTTAAGGTGAGTAAAGTCAGAGCTTTCCATAAGCGCTGACTGCTCACTCAAGTTCAGCTGGCTACATTGTGCTGTACATCACAATGTCTTCTTTATTTCTGAGAGTGCCATGGACAAGTTCAGGGACATCATGGTAAACAACAAGCATATCCGTATAAATTATTTCCTGTTGCTAAACACATGTAGCTTTCAAAATAAGAGCACATGGATGTGTTAACAGAATTAACAAGAAGAAAATATGATGCCTTGAATAGAACACACAAGAAGCCTTATTCTTTTTTTTTTACAACATGTCTGTACATGTTTACAATCAGGTAGGCAAACTCATTAAAACAAGCAATAATTAAGTTCAGTGGCTCCTGACTGAAAAATGTTGTGTGAGGTGTTTGCTCACATTTGGCTCTCAAAGTGCACAAGATTGATGCATTTAACTTGAAAAATTACAAATGTTTCAGATTGTGGCGCTGCAGTTTGTCAGAGGTCAGCTGTGCTTCTCTGGCCTCAGTTCTGAAGTCCAACCCCTCCCATCTGAGAGAGCTGCAGCTGAGAGACAAAGAGCTGCAGGATTCAGGAGTGAAGTTGCTCTCTGATTATGTGAAGGATCCAAACTGCAGACTGGAGACTCTGAGGTCAGTAAGAGGACTGAATCAGTTCATGCTGGTTCAACAGTGTTGTAATAAACACATGGAGGTTAATGTGTAACTCACATTGAGGTTTCCCTCCACTTCCACCTTCTAGTGAAAAAAAAACAGTGATTTTACTCATGGAGTGCAGTTTCTCCTTTTCTTTATCTTCTTTTTATTTTCTTCCTTCTTCCACAAACTATAAAATGCAAGCTGATGATGCAAAGCCAAGCAACAGTTCAGTCAGCTGCAACTTTTAACAGACATGTGATTTAACAGTCATTGTTTTCCTGTGATGTTTTGGATCTAGACTAATGATGAGTTAATTCCTCTAATGCAGGCTCAGAATATTAATGTGATGTAAAGTGTGAGATCAGTCGGCTCGTCTCAGGACTCTGAAGCTGGCTGACTCAAAGAACGAACAATTCTTTAAACTTGATCCATAACTTTTGGGATTGTGTTTATCTCTACAGGATCAATGACATGCTGATCAGAGCTGAGAAACCAAAACAAAGTGAGTAGTGTCCCACATTCATCAAACTACTGCACATTAAAATCTGATTTAAACATGAACCCATCCATGAAACGTCCTTATACAAAAATAAAATTATTTGTTGTGGAAAATATTCAAGAATTGTGTCTGCTGAAGTTTCTCTCAGCTCAATCCAGTTTACATTATTGTTCTTCTCTTTAACTTCTCTCCATCAGATGACTTTGATGACAAACTGGATGTGAAAACAAACCTGCCTGAGCATGACATAAAGGTGAGAGAAGAGCAGTTTCACAGTGTGAAGTATATTTATATAAAATTTGATTATTTTGTGCCTAACAAACTTGACTATTTGAACTTGATTTGAACCTAATTTCTGTTAAAACAACTATATTTGTGTCTTTCTTAACTCCAGGCTCCATCATCCTTCTCACCTGAACTCACATCTGGAGCTTCATACAGGTAATCCAATAAAATAACAAAATACTACTCACACTTCTTTCATGGTTCATCAAGTTGTGATTCTCAACAAGAGTCTGTTGTCTGTGGAGAGCTCGTCAACAAACAGTACAGACGTGGACAAACAGACTCACAGGTCAGACATGGAGGCTAAAGGCTTTGCACCCAGCTCAACACCAGAGAGTGAACAGGTGGAATTATGGACACCATGGCTGCATTCATAAAGCCTCATATATTTCCCCTCTCATTCACTCCCACGCTGATTGCAGCAAGCTACTAAACAAGGTGCTGGCCTGAACATTACTAGTGATTTGGGGTTCAGGTGTCTTGAACTAAAACAGCATAACAAGCTGACAGAGGAACCAAGTAGCTAAGCCAGTATACATAGAGAGTGGTCGATGCAGGTGAGGAGGTGGGTAAGATCACGGGTAAAGAAGCACGGTGAGGTGCCTTACTGCGGCCGTAGGTGGAGCAGGTGGAGACGTAGTCCTTAGTGTAAGTGTTGTTGGAGGAGAGCCAGGTTCAGATGAAAACCTGGATAGCATGCTGTCTTGAAAGCATGGCCCCACTGGAGCATGGGAGATCTATCAGGCAGAGGCACAAAAATCCGGTCATTGGACCACCCTCGGGAGACAGATCATCCTCTTAGGCCTCCTGGACCACCCTTGTAATGTCCCATCTTGTTGCTCTCACCAAACAGGAAGATGGCAGGATGGTTTCCTCAGATGACTCCTCAACCAGAGGTGTGAACTGACATGACAGGGCCTCTGGTTTGACATTCCTGGAGCCTGGCCAGTAGGTGAATGCATAGTTGATTAAAGAACAGGGCCCACGAGACTGGCACGACATGAACCTGCGAGTGGAGCGAATGTAAGACAAGTTCTGCCCCGACCAGAGTCCAAGGTGTCTACCTACACCACAAACTCAGCTGCAGGATCAGGAGGAGATAAAATAGGGGCAGAGGAAAACAAACACTTCAACTTGACAAATGCAGCCTCAGCGGAAGGTGACCACACAAAGGGAGTTTTTGGCAGATGTTAACTTAGTTAACGCTGTAGCAGCTCCACTACAGTCACAGATAAACCTGCGGTAAAAATTGGCAAACCCAATAAAACTTTGAAGTTGCTTTCTCGAAGTAGGAGTGGGCCATTCGGCCACTGGCTGAACCTGGGCAGGGCCAGTTTTGAATTGAACAGAACCGTCATAAACACAATAAAATAACAGTCAATAGAAACAGCTGGTGCTCCATCATGTAGAAGAAAAAACAAACAAAGAGGAAGACTTATTTCGGGACAAACGCAACAATTGCATAAAATATTCCATAAATCACAATAGATGAAACAAACTCTAGGTCTGAATAAGTTTTGGATTGTTGGGTTGGTCCCCTGGGTGTTATCATGCTGTACACCTCAATCTGTTTCCCTGCGCTGCTCATGAACAGCTGTCAGTGAAAGCAGATCATGTGACCAACTATTGATGCTTGTTATATGAATTCATCCCTTCTGTGTCCTACAGGTTCATGTGTCCTGGTCCAGGTGTGTTCCAGTGTGATTTGACTGGACTGGTGTTTGTTATGGCTAAGGAGGCGGAGCTGCTCTACAGGACTGTCCAATGGGATCAGAGCCTCCTCCAATCAGCTGGCAAGCAGGCTGCAGGGCTGCTGTTCGATATCAAGAGTTCTGAGGACTCTGCTGTCATTCAGCTTCACCTCCCACACTGTGAAACAAAGGAAGGTAAATACATGGATGGCATGTTATAAAATAAAGGACAGAGGCAAACTCCAGAGTTAATAATTACAAATGTGTTTTAACTGTAAACTCCAGTGGTTCAAAGTGAATTGGGTAAAGATGAACCTGTTCTGCTTTCACAGCGTTGCTCTTTGACGGCCTGCTGTCTGTCGTCCACATCACTGATGATGGAATGAGCATCTTGGAGCCGCTGGAGATCACAGACACTCATGTGGTTGTGAAGGTCCCTCACCTCTCTGTCTTCGGCCTGATCTGGGATATCGTCAAAAGGTTTCTGAACATCTCACTGCCAATAAAGGGCCAAGTTCTGCTGTTCCTCCGACCTCCATATGAGGAGGATCGAATACTCGACGTATTACTGCTGCAGGAAAACATCCCTGTGCAAGAGGTAAAGCTGTCGGTCATATATGTTCTCACCATCAGTCTGAACTGATGGTTTTAGTAACAGCTGTTTCCACAAAGATGTAATAATTTTGTTAGTCTCATTGGACCTTTTTGTTTTGTGGTTAGAATTAAGTGCTTCAAATTGAAATGATGAGGATGAAGATTTCATGAAGAATTTTTTTCCTTTAACCTTTTATTATTGTAGATATTAGATTGTTTGTTCTCTTTGTAGTCAAAGCAGTCAGTCAGCGTGTTCTTTGTGAATGTGCTCTATGGATAAAATTGACATGACTATCTCAGCAGGAACTAAACTAATGAAATATTCCGTTACTGAAGGTTGCCGTCCAACAAGAAGGTGCAAATATCATCAGGATCTCCTCCAAGTGTCATCTGAGCTTTGGTCAAAGTTACAGTGTCCACTGTGAACCTGAGGGCTTCCATATACAGCCGCAGGTGAGTCAAGTCACTTGATTCAACAGAATGATCCTGAATACAGTTTCTGCTGCGTGTAGATTCACAGTCAGGGAAGTACCAGATAAACATTTTTACAAAAGCTTTTAAAAAATGACTTGTTTGTGTTTTCAGTTTGCACCATTTGAGTCGAGTTGTGGACCAAACTTCCATCCAACATTTGAAGTTTTTCTGACTACAAACACAAAGAAAGTGACTCTGATGGTCCAGGACCAAGAGGGGAACGTAGTCTGGGAACGTCGAGTGTCCCTGACAGGTACAGACTTCTTCCTCCTGCAGCCACAGTTCAGCACATTATTGCTTCATTAACTGAACAAAAATACAAAATAATGTTGAGGGATATAAAGACAGTATAAATGGTTATATAACACAAGATTCATTTCTCCGGTTATCTTCCAGGTCCAATAGGGGAAGTTAGACAGACAAATGTCCCATCAGAGGACAGAGTCCCAGCAGAGGACAGAGTTCCAGCTGACGAGAAGCTGTTCTCAGTTCGGATAGAGTTCATTCACAGAGTGACTGAACCTGTTCTGAAGCAGCTTCTGGATAAACTTCTTGAGCGTCACGTGATAACTGATGGTGAAATGCAGTCAATCAGACAAACAAACATAACAAACACAGACAAAGCACGAGACGTGATCGACACGGTGCGAAGAAAGGGAGCTGAAGCCAGTTCAGTTCTGATCGCTGCTCTCCGTGAGGTGGATCCACGTCTTTCCAGAGTGCTGAAGTTGAGCTGAAGCAGAAGAGAAGAAACTGTGGTGATGAATCTCTGGTACAGCTGAGTGTTTCCAGAGCTTGTCATATTCAAATGAGAAGTTTTTTGAAAGCGATCAAACTTGGACGACATTGGATGACTGTTGAGCAGCAACACAATTCTCTTCATCGACCGTGTCTTCAACCATGTACTAAAACAGAGAAATGTTCTGCTGTTATTCACACAAAGAAGCCTTTTTATATGACTGTGGCTGGTCAAGTGGAGTTTAAAGCCAATGAAAAGACAGAACCAGACAGTTTATGATCCTTTGGTTCTTGATAAATGTAAAAGCCTCAAGTAAGTAGCTACTGATCCTTCTCTAAAGACCACTCCGAGAACGATCCCCTTTGTGTTTTAAAGATTTTCTGCACATTTTAAAGTTTTTTGTCTAAATGTCAGATGATTATACATAGTATCTTTGTCAACACACAATGTCAAAAAGCCAGTGGAATCAAAAGAAGATAAAGAATTTAGACCTTTTCAGGGTCTTTGTGTTAAACAACTCGGGTGGATTCTTACTAATCATGTTTTCATTGACTTTAAACATTTTTATATTTTTATTTGCTTTCAAACTGAACACAGTTAAAGTTCCCACTCAGGAAGCTGTATGGCACATCAAGCAGGTCCAGTCAGACCAGTTCTTGTGTTTGAAGTTCCTGGCTGTTTTAGCTCATGCTCCAACAATGGTTGTCAATCTTCTACTGGGTTCAAACCAGTTGGGTCTGTAATATCTTCCTCATAACCTTTTCAGTTTGTAAACTCAACATTCCCTCCATGAGTGTAATGTGATTGTGACCCCATGTACATTAATGTGCAGCTGTAACATTATTAAGAGCTCTCCTCGAGAGACAGGGGCTCAACTGAGAGCTGAAACAGGTATTTAGTCTGGATTCACACACTTTAAAGACGATGTGTTGATAATCTCAGATGAAGGAGAAGAGGAGGGGAAGAAGGGAGAAATGAGTCAGAGTTGTTCTTGGTTTCAGCCACTAGATGGAGGCACTTCACTGATGGACAGAGAAGATGAAGCTGAGGCAGCTGGCAGATGTAACAATCAGAAAAAACAGCTGAGAAAGATGAAATAGCAGCCTTTTTTTGTGTTAATAATAATTTTTCTCATATTTTTAGTTTGTCCGATCAAAACAAAGTGCTACATGACATATTTTGTCTGTGTTTGTTACTCTACTAAGAAATTGTTCTGTTTATTCTGACACCAAAGTTTGTTTTGGATTATCCTCATTTAAAGAAACAAAACAATTATTTTCTGCCTGTAAAAAAGTTCCTATGGTGATTATCAATGCTTCCTTTTGTTCCTCTGGGGAATTGTTTTGGCGTTGCACCACCTAGCGTCCAAGAGCTGTGTGTGCTCAAAGTGGGTGAGTCATGAAATGAAGCTCTCTCCTTCTTTCTATGTATCTTTACTTTTTTCCGTTCAAAACCACAAAACGCTGATAAATACTTTTATGTAACAAGCTTATGAACCTGTTGGTCAAGCCTCCATTTAACTTACAATTTATAAATTGAACTTTAACTCGAGTTATGTATTTAGAGTTAGATAACTCAACCTTATGCTGGTTGAATCGTTTTGTTTTTTTGTTTGTTTCTCTCTCTTTTATGCTGATTTGAAATTGCATTAACTCATGTGTCATGTGTAGGTTTATGTGAATTTTAATGTTATTTTTCTTGTAGAGGGTGGAGAGTGGCTGTGTGGCTCCTGTGTGTAACGCCAGTTGTTTAATTTAGTTCATGTTCTTAATATTTTCGCACTATAAAAAATGTGATATGTGGGTGAAATGATTTATTTTTTTAGACTGTGAGAGATGTGTGTAAGAGAGTTTATGCATTGTCATATTATTTATAGTATATTATAGGTTGTAGCATTGATTGTGAATGGTGAAAGAGCTGTGTGCTCAAAGTGGAGGTGGAGAGTGGCTGTGTGGCTCCTGTGTGTAACGCCTGTGTTTTTCCGTTTTTCCTGTGAAGAATAAACCCCACAGATACTCAACTACGTCTCACTTCTTCCTACACAACACAACGCAGAGTGTGAGAGCAGAAAGCCGTCTGCTACAGCAGCAAAGCCTTCATTTGGTCCTATAGATGCAAATAGGAGTTTTAGAATGTGTATACTTTTTTAATACTTTTTTTTTTTTTTTTTTTACTGTTACTCACTTCACAAAGAAATGTTTTATTTCTATAATTTTTATCATTGTTAATTTATTTCATATTCTATTTAAATGTACAGGGTGTCCATAAAGCCTCTTTACAATTAAAAAAAATATTACAAAGGCAATTGATGGGATATATTAATCATATTTGTTGTATGTACTCAGTGGTTATCAGAGTTTTTAATCACATTGTATTTGTGTATTTCAGGTACCCTGTTGATGAAATACAGTCATGGAAAAAAAAATTGATATTTGATACCAATTACTTGATAATGATTTTGATTATTATCAATAAAACCATGGAAAATGTCTAGATATCAGCTCTTAAATTAAACTCCTATCAGCTGTTTTTGTTGTTATTATTATATTTGTCCAAACAAATGTAACTTTAATTGTACCAGGCATTAAAATGAACAAGAAATTGAAGAAATAGGATGGTCTAATAATTTTTTCCATGACTGTAGGTCGTGGTAAATGAACCCCTATAAAAATGGGCCGGTGGGTTGGAAGGGATGGGCTGATTCCCTGGCCACCTCCTTCACCAGATATCACTCTCCTGGACTTCTTTCTGTGGGGTTATGTTAAAGATATTGTGTATTCAACAAAGATATGGGACATCACTGAGCTAAAGCAGAAGATCACTGATGCCATTGTGACCATTGATGAGGCTCTGCTGCAGCGAACATGGCAAGAAATCAAGTACCGTCCTGATGTGCTTCGTGCTTCGAGGTGCAAGAAAAACTTCAATATCTACTCCTCATTTTGGATTAATTTCCACATATCATTTGCTTTTGTAATACATGTTTTAAGTTGTAAAGAGAGTACATGGCCACCCTGAATCTTTTTCAAATCAAACTATACCCATATATGATCACTGTAATAAGACAGTCTCTCAGTAGCAAACAATCTTATGCTGTGGTTGGAGTGTGATCAGACATCTGACCGACTTTATTCCCTTCTGAACAGCTGTGGTCATGTGTGTCCCATGTTGTTGCAGAATAAACCCATTGAAATGCTCCGTCCATCTTGACTGCTGTGAATGTGTGGAATAGCAGCCGAAGCAGTACAGAGAAGGTCACTTTGGTGCCGTGACTCGTCGATTCTTCTGCTGGACGCTGGTTTCTTCAGTGAGATCCAGGGATTGTTCTGCTGCTGCTGCTGCTTCTCTGCATGGTATCAGGTAGATGTGTTGCTGTTGTTAAAGTCTCAACTGGACATTGATTATTTTTTTGGCTGTCATGTCTTTTTGGAGTGTGACTGGCTGACAGAGTAACTGTCTGAGTGGATGATCACATTTTGTCCGGTGGGCGGGACATCTCAAGGCTGCTTATTATCCGTCCTGTTCTACGTTCGCAGCACACGCGCGCCTGTTTTCAAGCACATTTTTAAACACGATGTCATTGGCCTCAAAAGGAGACTGCTTTCACTTCACTCATTTCATTTCAAATGTATTTCACGTCAATATTTAGCTGTCCGTGGATAATACAACTCAAGACCAAGGTTCTTTTGCTGCCTAAACAAACAAAAACTGCAAGGTAAGTGGAATGCTTGTAAAATATAGTCTGTGTGTCCCGCCAGCTGTAGTTTGTTAAAAATATTTCATGTTGACACTGGGAAATATGTGTGACCTGGTATTGATGAGTATAGACAATGAATTAATGTTGTTATGACTCTGTGTTTTATTCGGCTTGTACTCGGGCGACGTGTTGTTTATTCAAACAGATAGATGTCTACATACTGTGGAAAACTTCACATTTATTAACTCACCGGCAGAAATAACTGAGTTGGTTATTAAGGCTCACAAGCTGTAAAATATTTGGGAACGTAAAATTTGACAGCGCACAACTTATTATTTATACAGTCTATGATCATGATCATGTAAAGTAAAATATAATATTCTTAACCCTCACATACTGTTCATATGGCGTGTCGTCACAGTAACAATGTCCTCATAAGTGTCTATACTGGATTTTGAACTACAAGTCTATTTAGAATGTATAAATAGCCATTAATTAATATTTCAGAGAGCCTTCAAAGACCAGCAGGTGTCTGTCTCTGTGGGGACCTGGGCAACTGCAGTGGAACAATGGAAAAGTCATCAAATTTCAGGCTAAAAGATTATTTTTTACTGCTGTCAAATGTCAAAATGGGTCTAATTGACCAGGACAGTATGTGAGGGTTAATTATTCAACTGGGTAATGTGTTAGACCTTTTACAGCATTGTGTCATAACTCTCTGACTCCACCCGACACATTCTTGGACAAGAGACAAGAGAGCTGATCAGACAGGAGGAGGAGCAAACAGGAGGTAATCACATAAGTGCAAGTAAGAAGTTGTATTACCAGTCTCCATTTTACACTCGGAGCAGAAGGAGGAAACCTGTCTGAGGCTGGGTGAGTGTTCCTGCTAGAGTTGCGTGTCGAGTTTACTCTAATTATTGATTAATCTGCTGATTTTTTCCTGTTCATTTGTTTAGTCTGTACTTTACGTCAGAAACATTCTCCAAGGTGTTGCTTGAGATTGTTTACTCTTTTCATTTCCTGGTTTCTGAGCCACTTAATGTGTGACACACCCAGAGACAAAATGGAGAACAGACACAGTGTGAAGTCTGACTTATTTTTTGGGTATAAAACAGTTAAAGTTGATCATTACGGGGCGTCCCGGTGGCTCACTAGCCTGGTGGCTCACACTGGTAGAGCGCTTACCACTAAGGCTGAGTCCTTGCTGCGGCGGAGCGGGGTTCGAATCCGACCTGAGCTCCCTTTGCCGCATGTCTTCCCCTTTCTATCTGTCAATAAAAGCATGAAAAATACCACAAAAAAAAATCTTTAAAAAAAAAAAAAAGTTGATCATTATGAGAACTAGAAAATACACATGATTTTGATGAAACTAATATAAACTCTGCTTTTTTAACTGTACTGTGTGTTTCCAGTGTTACTGGTTTACCTCTCAGACCTGAAGATGAGTGACCGTAGTAAAGGACGTCCTCTAGACTTCAGTAATGAACCTGGACCCTCAGACACAAAGTAAGAGACTGTTTCTACTGTAAACTGAAGATGATTCTGTTTGTAATGTTATCTGATAATATATACTCTACCCTGTTCATTATAGTTATATAAGCACAGGACAGAACAGTAAAGATATACATTAGTACAGTAATAAATCTCAATAGTGTTAACTAAACTCAGCACAGTACAGGAAAGAAACGCAGTAAATGTAATAAATAATGTGTTCATCTCTACAGAGAGAGGAAGAGGAGTCATGGTTGTGAGGAGGAGCAGCCGTCCTGCTGTGCTTTGTGTCAGGACGTCCTGAAGGATCCGGTCTCTACCAGCTGTGGACACTGGTTCTGCAGACGGTGCATCACCTCATACTGGGACCAGTCTGCTTCACCAGGAGACTCCTCCTGTCCCCAGTGTGGAAAAAGACCCAGAACTGGACTGCAGTCAGCCAGTGAGACCAGCACTGCACAAGGTAAGACTGTACACCTGTCTGATGATGTCATAGTTTTTGTTGTTGTTCAGCTTAAACATAAAAGATTTATAAAAATCATACAATTGAAAACCCTTTCCTTCTTTTCCCTCCCTCCCTCTTTTCCTGCCTGTCGGGGCTTGTGCAACGTGTAGTTTTTTGCAGAAATGTACATCCAAATAACTTTGCATGTGATATTGGTCGTCCTTAGGCCTGAACAATACACCTGTCATAACAGAGTTGTCTCTTCTAGCAATCGTAGAGACATTGTCTAAAGACATTTTTACTAATAACAGTGCCATAATTTAAATAAGACCAATACAGATTAAATAAAACAGTCCACAGTCCAATTTGTTCCACATTTTTAATGTAAGGAAATCTGTCTGGCATGGGCTTAATGGGCACATAATGAATCCTTTAAGCCTATCCAAATAAGCCCACTTCATAATTTATGGATAAATAAATATACATTTTAAATGAATCAACACAAACTTGCATTTATCCCAGATGGCAAGATGGCAGCAGGCAAGTCGGGTGTGCTTGTGGTGTTTTTAGCATACATGTTTATAAAAGTATTTTTAGACACTGGACCCAAAATCAGGTTTGAAAGGCAGTTACAAAATGTTTGTGACAATACAAACAAACCTTTACTTAATAAACAGTTTGGGTACGGAAAGAAAATCCTCATGGACACATTCCTCTATCCATGCTGGTATCCAGCCAGGCGCAACAATAAGAACAGCGACAAACGGCAAGTAAACGGCGGAAAATTGATAATTTGCATCTGCCTGTTACTATCTGGGGATATACATCAATGCCCAGGTCCGATGCCAAGAACTACGATCTCAAAAAGGCCCATAGCAGGTGAAATGGTCTGCACGAATCACCCAAACGTCGGGAGCCGGCTTTTCTCCATGGTCGCCGCAGGGAGAGGAAGTGCGCGTGGAGACGCCGAGAGATGCAGCGGAGATCCGTCGAGGAGAGATGGCATCAGGCAACGCAAAACTCAGCAGGCCAGATTGGATCTTCGGGCCCCCGTACTCGTAGGCCAGTCACTCTTGGAGGAGCCGGAGAGCACCGGCAGTGAGGGGCCGAACGTGGATTCTTTCCTGGTTATGCGAGGACTACACCTGCTTCATCTCAACATCAGAAGCCTTCTACCGAAAATCACCGAGATTCGGCACCTAAGTAAAAGCAGAAAGGTTGGAATCTTTTGTTTCACTGAAACATGGCTGGATGACTCCGTTAAGGATGCTGAAATTCAATTAGAGAACTATTTGATTGTTAGGAGAGATCGAAACCGCAGAGGTGGAGGGGTGTGCATTTATGTGAGAGCGGACATTGGTTTTAATCACAGAACGGACTTGTATAGCGATCAGATTGAAGCGGTCTGGCTGGATATTTTGCTACCGAAGAGTAAGCCCATACTAATCGGTGCTTGTTACAGGTGTCATGAACCAGCTCATAGATCATGACAAACAAGGAGACCACACATGTTTTGAAGTTATAATAAAGTAATGTTTATTTTATTTAGCAAAAGCAACACAAAGAAACTTAATTATGTGAGTCAGTAAATCAGTGGTGAGGTGTGTGCATGCATGCGACGTGATGAAATGCAGGTGTATAAGCCAAAGCAACCAACCAACCAAACAAAACCAACATAACCAGACCAACTCAACAAACCAAGGTGGAGGCTGTGGAGGAGAAGAGAGAGAGAGAGAACTGAGGCCTCAGCTCCTCTATGTAACCTCAGTAATTGAGAGTGGAGTCAGATGTGCTCCTCCAGCCTCTGCAGACTGGAGGAGTGGCCTGTCCTGTGGCTCCTCCTACACAGGAAGAGAAATCCAGAGTGCCACAACACACAGAGGGGGAGGGGATCATCACACAGGCCGCCTGATCAAACCCAGTTTTATGAACTTTTAGAGGAACTTTGCACAAAGAGGTTGGACTTGATGAAATCTGAAGTTATTTTGATGGGAGATTTTAACACTGATATTCAGAAACACGATGTGTCCGCGTATAAAGCATTGATGAATTTCTGTCGGTCGTTTAGTTTAAAACAGCTGATTAATGAACCTACATGTGTCTAAAATAACACAGAGCGGGGTTATTAATTATAGTTTTCTGTACTAGAAAAGTCCAAGAAAGCAGTGCTTAATTGTCATTCTTCAATTAGAATACGGTCGATGAAAAAGTATAACAAAGAAACATTCAATGAAATTTTGAAACAAATGGATTGGTCTAATGTATTGCAATGTAAAGATGTGAATGAAGCATGGTACTCATTTAAACGCATATTTTTAGAAGTGGTTGATAATATAGCCCCATATAAAGAAATTAGAATAAAACAGAGGACAGAACCTTGGGTAAATGATGAAATCCTTGAGACAATACGGTCAAGAAATAAGAAATATGATAAATTCAGGGCACAGAAGGATAAGCAAAGTTGGGCTGAGTATAAAAAGGCAAGCAATGAAGTCAACAGATTAGTGGTTCATACTAAAAAGGCATACTTTAATGAGAAAATAGCAGAATATAGAAATGACTCAAGAAAGCTATGGAAGTCCCTCAAGCAGCTTGATCATAGTAAAAGGATGAAAACCAAAAACTCCAACATCACTCTAGATCTTGGTAATACAATTACTTCAGATAAGGGGATAGTTGCGGCTGGCTTTAATGAATATTTTTCATCTGTTGCCAGAGAGTTGGTTGGAAAGCTACCTGGCCAGACTCGGCAATATGGGGAAAGTCATGTGCGGGACTATTACTCCCAGTTAGGGGTTCAGCCCAGGAGCTTCTTTTTCGGAAAAGTGTCTGAGGCACTGGTTCTGGAGAAGCTCCAAAGGCTTGATGGTTTTAAAGCCACAGGATTAGATGCCATTCCATCCAGATTATTAAGGGATGCTGCTGAGATCATTACCACGTCCATCACTCACATTGTAAATAGGTCCATAGAACAAGGGCAGTTTCCAAATGATCTCAAGATTGCCAGAGTGATCCCTCTATATAAAAAAGGGAGTAAACAGGACCCGGGCAATTATAGGCCGGTCTCCATTCTCAGTAGTCTGTCAAAGATAATTGAAAAAATCATGTTTGAACAAATTGATAATTACCTTTCATCACAAAACATACTTTATGAATTCCAGTCTGGTTTCCAGAAATCTCACTCTACTGATACATGCTTACTCTTCTTAACAGATTTTATTAAAAAAGAGGTAGATAATGGGAAGTTCTGTGGTATGGTGATGTTGGACCTACAGAAGGCATTTGACACAGTTGACCACTGTGTTTTATTGTATAAATTGAAAGCTATGGGTTTTAGTGAATTAGCAGTCAAATGGTTGGGCTCCTATTTGGGGAATAGAATGCAAGTGGTGGACATTGGGGGTACAATGTCTCAACCTCTTGGCATTGAATGTGGCGTTCCTCAAGGGAGTGTTTTAGGGCCACTTCTCTTTCTTTTATATATTAATGATTTAAAGGCGGTCTGTTCAGCTAATCTTTTTTTATATGCAGATGATTCTGCGCTCGTAGTTTCTCATGAGGATAAAAATATCATTGAGGGGCGTCCCGGTGGCTCACACCGGTAGAGCGCTAACCATGTATGCCGTGTGCTGCGGCGGAGCCGGGTTCGAATCCGGCCTGAGCTCCCTTTGCCGCATGTCTTCCCCTCTGTCACCCCCTTTCTATCTCACACTATCAATAAAGCAACAAAATGCCAAAAAAATGATGAAAAAATTCATTGTCTGGATGTGTGTCATTGAACAATTACTTAGCGCAGAACTTCTAAATGTTAGCAGATGGATGACTGACAACAGGTTATCACTCCATGTAGGAAAAACAGTATCCATTCTTTTTGGGTCAAAGATTAGATTGAAAAAAGCCTCCAGTTTTAAAGTCATAGTTGGAGATCTTGAAATTACAGCCAATGAATCAGTCAGTTACCTTGGATGTGTGTTAGACTGCAACTTAAGTGGCATAGGTCACGCACAGAAGGCAATCACCAAAATAAACCATAGGGTCTGTTTTCTGGCCAGAATTTCAAAATTTCTGGATAGAAAAACAATGGTCATTTTGGCAGGAGCCTTAATTCAGCCGTATTTTGATTATGCATGTGGCTCATGGTATAATGGTGTCACAATTAATTTGAAGCATAGGCTACAGACCACACAAAACAAGTTAATCAGACTTATTTTGGATGTCCCCATGAGAACCCATCTCGAATCATCCCACTTTGATAAGATGGGATGGTTGAAGGTGGAGGATCGTGCATCTCAGATGCAGTTATGTATGGTACACAGGTGTGCTTATGGGGATGTACCCAATTATTTAAAAAATTATTTAAATAGAGTAAAAGAAGTTCACCGCTATTCCACTAGGGGAAGCTTAACAGATTTTGTACCACCTAGAGTTAAGACAAACATGGGTAAAAAGTCCTTTCTTTATGCTGGAACAATTCTTTGGAACAGGTTACCTGGCCCACTTAAATCAATCAGAAGCATATGCAGTTTTAAACAAAACTTGAAAAAATGATTTAAACACCAATCTTAGAATGTTGGCAATCTGTATCTGTCGCATGTATTTAAAAAACTGTAATTTATGTTTTTATGTGACTTATGAATGATTGATGCATGTATGTATGTATGTATGTATGTAAGAATGGTAGTTGTTTGATTTATGTAAGATATGCTGCTACTTGCCCGTCTCCTGCCTTATAGGGACCACAATGGAAATAAGCCTTAGGGCTTTATTGTGTCATCCCTGACTATTTTTTATCTATTTATATTACGTATGACACAGGTTGCTGTTTCATATTTTTTATATCAAGAATGGTCAAATAAAATCAATCAATCAATCAATCAATCAACTTCTTCTTATCAAATCTGCATTATCCTACCTCTCAATAGCTATTTTTATTTTGTCTCAGCTCCAATCATATTGTATTTGGAGTAGGAGGGGCCTGTCTATTTGCTGTGCTGTCAACTAAGAAAAAGCTAAACTTACAATTTGTAGCCATAAACAATTTTCATAGAAAATCAACCTACACTAATACTCATCAGACAGAGCAGAAACATTGCTTTTTGACTTTGAAAAACAATAGATATGTATGTATAATATTGATGTACGTGGATATTTGTTTACAATGAATCAAATGATAATATAATGTAATATAATAGTATAAAGTCAGTTGTCGCAGGATGAATGGCGTGTATACAAGACAACATACACAGCTGATTGGGGAAGCTAAAATGTTGCTGCAGTGATTCAACAACATTGGTTTTTGAATGGATTACAGATATGACATTATTTAGACTGATATTATATTCAGAACATTAAATGTCACTGCACGTATATACACACACAACTTACCTTGTCATCCTGGCTGAGTGATTTCATCCAACTTTTGTTAACAATGGTTAGTTAACTGAAGGTAAATGTAAAAGCTTGGCAAACTAATGTTACTTGCATCAAATAATCAAATGAATGCTGATAGCAAAGCAAGCAGCATGCTAGCTAACCAAGGTGCCCAGATTTGCCTTGAAGCAAGAGATTTTATCCAACTCTCTGTGCTTATGTTACAGGCCTCAGACATGAGTAACCTGTATAAGTTATGTAAAAGGAGAGACAGGATTCAAACGTAGTTGTAGTTCAGCAGGCTGTCCTCTGTCTTTATTAACAGAATTTAACATCTTTTCACTTTTCACATCAATTTCTTACTCAATTAATTTACTTCAATTTGCCCTTCACATTTCAACAAAAAATTATATTTTTAACCACTGAAATTATATTATTATATATGAATTACTAATCTGTCTTAAATCACACAGTACTATTAACACTAACATTGTCATTTTCATGTCTTTCATGGCATTTATCTGCCCTAGTTAAGCATATTAAATTGCTTATTGTGTCCTGCATCACAAACTTATTTAACTTAATGAACAATACCTTATTATCATACAAATACAAACTTATCTATTATGACATAAATGTCAAGAAGCTACAAAAGAAATACGACCGCCATTCTGCGACTCAATCCACAGTGAAAACTCTGCTAAAATGCACAGAAGTCTTTGACCGAAATAAAACACAAATTCTCTTTCTCTTTCTTTGTCAGACACTGTTCCGAATTGTTTTAAAGTAATTGTACACATATTTTGATATAACATCACACATTACTAACCTGTATAAGTTATGTAAAAGGAGAGACAGGATTCAAACGTAGTTGTAGTTCAGCAGGCTGTCCTCTGTCTGAGGGACGGAAGCCCGTTGTCACAACCAGCGCTCACCAACACAATACTCCCCCTTGTGGCGCAAGTGCGCAACTACACTCTCAAAAGTATAAACAGTAAATACCTCCAAACCTGGTCTCTTTCACAAGAAATATACACAATAATATAACAATCACACCTCAACTGTGCCCATACATTTGTGGGTGTCACACTTACGCTATACGGTAGGTTTTGATTCTGTTGTATAGCGCCACAGCAAAATTATAAACAATCTTTTAGCCACAATATGAGCTCATCTTAGGCAATACACGTCCTTGTGTCCGCAGCAACACACCCAACTAGTGTTAAGTCGATTGGATGAAGGGTTGTCCAGATACTTGACTAACAAACACACACACACACACACACAGATTTATAGATGATTTTTGATAAACTTTTTCATATTTTTCCCCTTCTCTTTCAGCAGCTGGCGGTCTGCAGGAAGTTTTAGATGAACATAAGATCAGTCTGAGGAGGAGATGTGAACATGTGACTGAAGGAAGTGATGGAACAGGAAGTAGAACCCACCTCAACAGGATCTACACTGAGCTCTACATCACAGAGGGACAGAGTGAAGAGGTTAATACCCAACATGAGGTGAGGCAGCTGGAGACAGCTTCCAAGATGGAGGCCCTCCATGACACTCCAATCAAGTGCCAGGACATCTTTAAAGCCTTACCTGACCAACAGGGACAAGGCAACTCTGAAAAACAGGGACACGACAACTCGGAAGACTCACCTGAACAACCGAGACTAGTTGACATCTTTGAACAGAGACACGGCATCTATAAAGGCTTAACTGACATCATAGAGGGACAGCATGACACTGCAATCAAGTGCCAGGAAACCTTTAAATCCTCACCTTTCGAAAAGGGATACGACATCTCGGAAGCCTTACCTGACCAACAGGGACACATCAGAGTCGTTCTGACGAACGGCGTCGCTGGCGTTGGAAAAACCATCTTGGTGCAGAAGTTCAGTCTGGACTGGGCAGAGGGTTTGGAGAACCAAGATGTCAGTGTGGTGGTTCTGCTTTCGTTCAGGGAGCTGAACTTGATCAGAGATGAGCAGTACAGTCTTCTGGAGCTGCTCCATGTTTTCCATCCAACATTACAGAAGGTCACAGCAGAGAAGCTCGCCGTCTGTAAACTTCTGTTCATCTTTGACGGCCTGGATGAAAGCAGACTTTCACTGAATTTCAACAACATGGAGGTTGTGTCTGATGTCACAAAGAAGTCATCGGTCAACGTGCTGCTGACAAACCTCATCGAGGGGAATCTGCTTCCCTCTGCTCTCGTCTGGATAACTTCCCGACCCGCAGCAGCCAATCAGATCCCTCCTGAGTGTGTCGACAGGGTGACAGAAGTACGAGGCTTCACTGACGCCCAGAAGAAGGAGTACTTCAGGAGGAGGGTCAGAGATGAAGAGCGGTCCAGCAGAATCATCTCACACATCCAGACATCCAGGAGCCTCTACATCATGTGTCTGATCCCAGTCTTCTGCTGGATCACTGCTACAGTTCTGGACCAAATGACTACAGAGCAGAGAGGAGAGCTGCCCAAGACCCTGACTGACCTGTACTCACACTTCCTGCTGGTTCAGACAAAGAAGAAGAAGCAGAAGTATGATGAGGGACATGAGACGAGTCCACAGGAGCTGATGGAGGCTGACAGAGAAGTTCTTCTGAAGCTGGGGAGGCTGGCGTTTGAACAGCTGCAGGAAGGAAACATCATGTTCTACCAAGAAGACCTGGAGCGCTGTGGTCTCAATGTCACAGAGGCCTCGGTGTACTCAGGAGTTTGTACAGAGATCTTCAAAAGAGAGAGTTTGATCTTCCAGAAAACAGTCTACTGCTTCATTCATCTGAGCGTTCAGGAGTTTCTGGCTGCAGTCTACCTGTTCCACTGTTACACCACCAGGAACACAGAGGTACTGAGGGCTTTCTTTGGGACAGACTGGGACAATGATAGCAGTGATGGCAAAGGTCCCTCATACCTGAAAAAGATCAAAAGGAGAGTCCTGGGGAAATCCCTCAAAAGTGAAAAAGGCCCATCCCTGGATGACTTCTTGAAGAGAGCCATGAAGAAATCCCTAAAAAGTAAAACTGGACACCTGGACCTGTTTGTCCGCTTCCTCCACGGCCTCTCTCTGGAGTCCAACCAGAGACTGTTAGGAGACCTGCTGGGTCAGACAGACAACAGTCCAGAAGTCATCCAGAGAGCCATTAATAATCTGAAGGAGATGAACACTGATGAGATCTCTCCTGACAGAAGCATCAACATCTTCTGCTGTCTGACGGAGATGAACGACCTCTCAGTCCATCAGGAGATCCTAGAGTTTCTGAAGTCAGAGAACAGATCAGAGAAGATACTCTCTGAGATCCACTGCTCAGCTCTGGCCTACATACTGCAGATGTCAGAGGAGGTTCTGGATGAGTTTGACCTGAAGAAGTACAACACAACAGCGGAGGGACGACGTAGACTGATTCCAGCTGTGAAGAACTGCAGAAAGGCTCTGTAAGTTGGGGGGTTTAGGGATGTCACATACTATAATTTAAAACTTGATACAGATAACCAGAAAAATACTAGATACTCACAATTTTCGATACCACAGGGGTATAATCATAAAAAAAAATAAGGACACTAGCCGTGTTTACTTTAGGGGGAAGAGTGTCCGCTGGGAAAGCCTCAGGCCACGCCCTCTTTAATGTCCGCTCACTATGCACGTCTCCATTATAAAAAAAAGGCCCTGGAGGGATTTACGAGACTCCGGAGGTCACGTATGGTGTTCGATCATCGCATAATTGCTTAGCGACAGTTTCACATACAAAACAAAAGCAGAATGGCTAATTATGCACAGCGTCTCCGCTGATCATAAACATCGTGATGGTAAATTAACCGTCATGTGTCCGGTGCTTGTTGTAAACAAACAGAGATCTCTAAGTTGGTGTTGTTTGTTTGATGCCTGTTCTGTTTGTTGTTGTTTTTTTTAATAAGACAAAGCAATATAGAGATTTGCACCCATTGTTATTCAATCATGGGGCGGTTTGTTGATGTATTTAAAAACATGTAATGAATAGTTATGTAGATGCTTGATTATTTCAGAGAGTACTGACAGTCTTTGCAAAAATAAAAAATAATAATTGAAAAGACCAAAAAAAATGCAAGATGCAATAGAAAAGCTGTTTAAAATCGTCCTCCTGTAAAACAGTATTGGTTGAGCATTTTAAATGTGATGGCTGCATTTGGTTCTGAATTCTTATGCATTAGTATTTCTTAAGCAGGTGTCAAGTAACCTAACCTGGAACATGTTTCACAGACTGCACGTGACTTGGCTATAGCGCAAATAAAATTTCAGTCAGAAGATTTTTATTTATTTATTTACTTTAATCCATGCAATTAGAGGCGCATGTTTTCAAATTTTACTTCTTCGGCAACCACTTTTACCACTTTTCACCAATATTACAGTCAGTAGAGATTGATTGAGAGGAATCCCAGACACCTTGAAGAGAGTATCAAATGCATCTCTCCAGTATTTATAGAGTTGGAGGCATGTCCAGATATTGTGGGGAAAGAGTCCCTAATTGATTTTATCAAACGCACAATATTAATTTGTCTTCATTATAGGAAAGCCATTTGTTAATTAGTGTTAGTAGCCAGAATTTTGTAGAACATGTTTTATTTTGGTGGATAAGGAAACTGAACTTTTAGGCAAGGCAAGGCAAGGCAAGTTTATTTGTATAGCACAATTCAACACAAGGTAATTCAAAGTGCTTTACATACACATCAAAAAGAGCAAGACACAATTGAAAACAGTAAAAACAGTCAATTAAAACAGGGAAATAGAAATAAAAATATAAATAGGATAAAATAAGATACAGCAGGATAAAAAAAGAGATAAAATAATAAAAAGCACAAGTCAAACATTGTGTAGTTAAAAAGTAAGGGCAGTAGAGTAGAGCAGATTAGTGTTAAAGTTAAGAGTACGCTGCAGTAAACAGTAGTGTTTTTAGTCCTGATTTAAAGGAGCTGACCGCTTGGGCAGACCTCAGATCTACAGGTAGTTTGTTCCACAGGTGAGGAGCAGAATAACTGAAAGCTGCCTCACCTGCTTAGTTCTTGTTTTTGGGACACGCAACAAGCCAGTTCCAGATGACCTAAGGGGTCTGGGTGCTTCGTAGAGAGGTAGCAGATCAAGCATGTAATTTGGTCCGAGACCATTCAGTGCTTTGTAGACCAGCAGTAAGATTTTAAAATTTTAGTTTAAAAGCTCACAATTGTCACTATGTCAACAGGAATCTTAGGAGGGACCTAGTTTTTTAGAAACAAGTAGTTCATTTAGGCCTGGGTGATTATATGATGGTGATTATATGATGGTGATGAATTTCAGATGATCAGCCGTGAGCATATTTACTTGGTCAAACATGTGGGAAATGTGCGTTACAGCGTCCAATCAGAGTCAACCTTTTCCTGCTCCACTGCCATTTGTAAGTTGCTGGAGAAGTAAACAGAAAGACCAAACATGGAGCTAAACACGGAGCTGAAGGCAGCGAAATAGATGTCAGCCATAACTTGGAACAATAAACCAGGGAGGAACAGGTGAATGTTGGGAAAGAGCAAAGGAAGTTACAATCTATCCGCTGCTGTATCGAGAGAAAACTAACATTCACAGCACTGCAATTCACACACAGATATGGTGCATTCAATAGTGTAGCAACGACTGTGGTGCGTTTAAGAGAGCGGGACAGATAAAAACATACAGAGAAACAAGTTATTACTGAATGGAACTTAGTTCAATAAACAAGTTAACAAAACATTAATATCGTGGGCTTTCTAACAACAACAAATCTGATTAATCATTTGAAGAAGTACCACCCAAGTGATTATGCCAAAAGCATGAAAATGGGAACAGAGTCTGCACAGCCTGCCACTGCTGCCAGAACATGTAGCATTAGCAGTTCAGCCACTACTAGTCATGCCACCAGACCAAAGCAGCAATCAATCGCGTCATCTGTTTCGGCCATTGAGCCGTACAAGCAACATTCCAAGAGGAGAAATTAGGCTCACAATTTGTTTATTTTGGGTCTTCCATACCTGCAAAAACACTCAGGACTGTAAAGTAGCTCAAAGTGTTTTTTTAAATATATTTTCTACATTTGTTGTCCTGTTGAGTAAAAATTGTTGTTCATCATTGTTCTTAATTGTTTTGTTTGTCTTATTTAATTTGTTTTGTTATTTAGTTCGTATGTTAATAAAATATTAAAAATAATCTCTAGTTTCTTTAGTTTTCAGTACAGATGTTTTAAAACTGGGGCGTTCCCGGTGCACATACCACAGAGGCCCAGTCCTCGTAAGTGGGCAGCCCGGGTTTGAGTCCGGCTCGGGGCCCTTTCCCGCATGTCTTCCCCTCTGTCTCCCCCTTTCACTCTAAAATAGTAGTAGTAATACTGTCAATAAAGCTATAAAATGCCCCCAAAAAAACAACAACAAAAAAAAACAGATGCTTTAAAACTGGCAGTTTAAAAACAATATAAAAAATTGTGACAATAATCGAGATCGGACGATATGAAAAAATATATTGTGATGATTTTTTTTGCCATACCCCCCAGCCCTAACTTCATGGCACTCGTTGCGAAGTGGTGTCAATAAAATAAAATCCAGAGAGGTAAATGTATCTTAACAGGAAACCCAGGAGCAAGGATACTCAGTTGTATTCAAAGCAACAAGATTCAATTAAAGCAAAGATTAGAACTCTGTATTTATAAAAGAGAAGGTGGTTGAAAATATAGTTTTATGTCAAAGACAGTGAGAAAGATTTGCGGAACTATGCAAGGTTTAAACTTTTCTAATAACATACTGTTTTATGCATCATGACAGACTTGCTGGCAGCCGAATCTCAGAGACCCACTGTGAAGTTGTGGCCTCAGCTCTGAAGTCCAACCCCTCCCATCTGAGAGAGCTGGACATGAGTGACAATGACCTGCATGATTCAGGAGTGAAGAAACTGTGTGTTGGACTGCAGAGTCCAAACTGTAGACTGAAGACGCTGGGGTCAGTTCACTGACTTCAGCTGATTTAGTTATTCCATATTAATGTTGAGCTAATTGAATAATAAATTAATATTTATCCAAGTATTTTATTCTTTATTTAGATTGAGAGACTGCAGTTTGTCAGAGATCAGCTGTGCTTCTCTGGCCTCAGCTCTGAAGTCCAACCCCTCCCATCTGAGAGTGCTGCAGCTGAACTACAACTACCTGAAGGATTCAGGAGTGAAGCTGCTGTGTGATTTTCTGGAGAGTCCACACTGCAGACTGGAGACTCTGAGGTCAGTTCGCTTACTCTGTAACTGCTGTAGATCAGTAGAATGACACTACTCATTTAAGGAAAAAAGCTCCTCCGTTAGGAAACAGTAATATTGAGCTACATGTTTTAAACCTAAACAGATCTGTCCAAACTGCAGACTGGAGATCTGAGGTCAGTTCACAAACATCCTTCACTTTTTCCCTGTTACCCACTTCAGTGAGAGCATGCTCTCATTCAGCACAACTCTCATTATAGGCAACTCTTGTTCAGTGTGACTGTTGTTTGGCACACCTCTCATTCAACATGACTCTAAGTACAATTCTCTTTCAGTGCGACTCTTGTTCATCACAAGGGACTCTTGTTCAACACATACGATTCTTGTTCAACACAAGGGACTCTTGTTCAACACGAACGATTCTTGTTCAACACATACAACTCTTGTTCAACACGTACGACTCTTGTTCAACACGTACGACTCTTGTTCAACACGTACAACTCTTGTTCAAAATGTACAGCTCAAGATGGCTGCCAGCCCAGTCTTTTCAGTGTGTACCTGCATGTGAGCTCTGAAATTGTATGTCTTAAATGTGTTTTATACTCAATCTTCCAACCAATGAAAGTAACTCTCTCTGGATTCCATTGAAGAGAGATGCACAATGGTCCCTTTTTTACCTCTTTTTGACTATTTTGACCAAAACCGATAAGTGGAAGCCACAATCTGGGCCTCCCACATACTCTCCCACTAGCTTCTGGATAGCTGCAGTTGGCCACAACCTGGGCCTACCACACCAGCTGCAACCTTGGTCTACACCAGCACACACCTCCTGCCTGGATCTCCTCCACTACCATCTGGATTGCTACCAGGAGGCTACAACCAGGGCTTACACCAGCATCCAATTCCTGCCTGGACCTCCTCCACTACCACCTGGATAGCTGCTAGGAGGCTTCAACCAGGGCCTACACCAGCATCCAACTCCTTCCTGGATCACCTCCACTACCACCTGAATAGCTGATAGGAGGCTACAACCAGGGCCTACTCCATCAGCTACAGCCAGGGTCTACACCAGCATCCACCTCCAGCCTCCACTGGAATTTAAGAGCAATGCATTTTCCTCTATTTTTATTGTTCTTTATGTGCAATCCTGGTTTCACACCACGTCAAACCTCTCACAATGATGAATTTCACAGAGGGAGATTTCTTTTAACAATTAACTCGCCAACCAGAAATGCACTTGATGACCACCAGCTAATTCACCCCGCTCACCAACAGATACTTTACAATTCTCAAACACCGAGCCCTTTATCATACCTGCAAACATTGAAAACCAATAATAACTGCTTTTTGGTGCAATGTGGAATCCCCTCACACTCCTCAGGAAATGTTGCAAATGTAAAGTACTCAAGAATTTCAAAGTGCCTAGTTATACTGCTGCTACTGTTATCAGGAAAGGTACAACCAAACCCAGGGCCTGGCCTAATGCAAAACATACCTTCTCCGTGTGACTTTAAAAACAGAACAGGTCCTGCTTTGTGCACTTCAGTGTCAGAAGTCTCCTCCCAGAAATGGACATGCTGAAATTATGGGTTGATACAACAAATATGGATATTATGGTCCTATCTGAAACCTGGTTAAAAAGCATCAATACAAGATAATATAATATGGATACTGTAGGAATAAAGAATATATTCGGATTGGCTGAGTTTCTAAATTATGACCGGGTTACTTAAGGTCAGGAAAGGTATGTGTAGGAGTTCAGAGTTCAGGAAAGGTATGTGTAGGTGTTCAGCTCAGACCTGGGGTGAGAAGCAGAATAAGGAGGGGAGACAGGATGTGAAGGCCTCAGCAGACAACAAACACACACATAAATTTTGAAAGGTCAAGGAGATGTCAAATCCCCAGATGCATGGTTAAGGGTGGCAACCGAAAAGAATCACACAAAAATTGACCAATTGCGTTAAAAGCCCACCCAATTGACGGGGTGGGCCCAACCCAAGAAGATAGATGTAACATATTAAGGAAGTTTGTAATCATTCTGTCTTGTGGTGTCATCAAGATCACATTGCAGAGTCCAGCGCTGAGCATTGCATTTGGCTATTATTCTTTCAATAAATGGTTAACCTTATTCATTTGTTCTGAGTGTTTTGTAAGACCAAGTTTAGAAAAAAGAGCCCGGGTGAGCATTGGAGGCTTAAACAAAGGGGGAGGAGTTACTATATACGTTAAGTCAAAATTTAAATGCTCAGTGACATTGTCTTTAAGTAAACCCAAACAATTTAAATTGCTGGCTGTGAAAGTGAACTTATCTGAAGTCACATATTTCACAGTTGTTGGCTGTTATAGACCAGCATCTGCAACAAAAGAGACCATCACCTTTCTCTCTGATGTTGTGTCTAACCTAAAAGATTCTGAACTAATTCTCATGGGCGACCTAAATTGGGATTGGCTCTCTCCCGTCTCTGATCATTTTAAAGATCTATGTAATTCACTCAATTTTATGCAACTTATTGATGTTCCAACAAGAATCAATATGAGAGATCATAGTAAATCAAAACTAATGGACATTATTCTTACAAATACGGCTCTTAAATACACATCAACAGCTGTATTTTACAATGATATCAGTGATCATTGTGCTATAGCTTGTATAAGAGACACAAAATTACCAAAACACAAACCTCGATATGTTTTTAAAAGATGTTTTAAACATTTTATATGCAGGCTTTCCACAATGATTTATATGCATGCAGTTTTGAAAATGTTTGCCTGATACCTGATATTGAAAATGCCTGGGAATATTTTAATAATGCCTTTACAGCAATTTGCAATAAACATGCCCCGCTAAAGAAATTTAGGATCAAGGGGAGAAATAATCCATGGTTCCCCGAAGAATTGGCTCTTAAAATCAGAGAAAGAAATGCCTCATGGGTCAAAGTCAGGCTAAATCAGGTTCTCGTTATCCAATCTGCAGAGCTATGACATCTCAGGAAAAATCTCATCAGAAATCTCCTTTGCGTCTCCCATTTTTGAAGAGGACGTCTGTACTGCTCTAAAATCCATTGATCCAAAAAAGTCTCCAGGACCAGATGGTCTTCCTGTTAAAAGCTGTAACCAAATTCATTGCTAAACCTATAACGTACATTTTCAACTGCAATCTTAAATCAAACTGAATGCCTAAAATATGGAAAGCAGCCTATGTGCTTCCTTTGTTAAAGGGTGGAGATCCTTCAGATCTGAACAATTACCGCCCTATCTCCAAGCTTTCTACACTGGCCAAAATACTGGAAACTCAAGTAAACACCCATGTAGAACCTGATGATGTAATAAATTCCCGATAATGTAATAACCCCGATAATGTAATAAAAATCTGCACTTGAGTCCATTGAAAATGTAATAAAACCTGATAATGTAATAAATTCCCGATAATGTAATAAAAAATCTGCACTTGAGTCCATTGAAAATGTAATAAAACCTGATAATGTAATAACTTCCTGATAATGTAATAAAGTGCATTTCCCAATAATGTAATACACTTTTTTTTTTTACCAATAATGTAATAAAGTATAACATTAATGGGAGGTTATTACATTATCAGGTTAGCCTTCATTTCGCAAGTCCTGATATTGTAATAATTCCCCAATATTGTAATAATTTAACAGCAGACCACCCATTACTTGGGTTCAAGTGGTGATGCTGTGTAGGCAACACTAGCTCAAGAGCTCTAGCGCCACCAACAGGTCAAAGTTGAATGTTTATTAACTTTTGACCCGTTCATCCATTTTTCACAAACGAGGTATCCATGTCACATGAATGCATTCAACAGCTTCTTGAAATCTGAAGGTGCTTGGTGTTATATACATGACACTTGAAAAAGCGTATTATTGCCTTAATCTCACTATAACTGGACAACTGAAGTGAATATAAATGTGTTAGTCTGACTGATGTCGGAGTTCTCCGACTAAGACACCCAGATAATGCGATTGGAATAGGATTTTTGCTGCCATATATGACAAGACAACGCATGTGCACATTAGCCACTCGCACATTAGCCGCTCGAACATTAGCCGCTTGCACATTAGCCGCTTGCACATTAACCGTTCGCACATTAGCCGCTCGCATTAGCTGGTCGCACATTAGCCGGTCACATTAGCTGCTCGCCAGTCAGTAGCGACGGCACAAAGTGTCGAACTGAGGTCAACTGGAAAGGGGGCCATATTAACCCGCTGAAATGACGCATATCGCCACCCAGTGTTGAGGAGGAGGACACGTTCCCATCAGTTATTCGATTTTCTCAGTTGCATGTAAACTGGGACAAGGCCAGAAGTCCTATTAGACGCCAATATCGATTTTTAGTCATAGCTCGATTAAACTGTGCATGTAAACGCACTCATTGTGCTGCTTTATTTGTAGATCTATCAAAAGCATTTGACTCTGTAGACCATGAACTACTGCTAAGTAGATTAAGTGATATTGGAGTAGGGCTCCCTGCTTTAAAATGGTTCAAAAACTACCTAATCACTAATTCTGGTCCTCATACTCACCACTGTGTGCTGTACAGCTTAGTCAACTGGCCCTCACTAAATTTACGCAGAAAACTCTATTTGCATATCTTCATCTAAGGCCATACCTTGATGACAATTGAATAAAACACAATAACCAATTACTTTGCACAAACATGTGACACATTCAATATATGGGCCTTGGCGTGACTCCCAAAGGAACTCCCAAAAGGACTCCCAAATTTTCACACACAACACCCCTCCTCCGCTCCCTTCATCAGCTACCGGTGGCTGCGCGGATACGCTTCAAGACTCTAGTGCGTGGGTCATCTCGCCTCAAAACCACTTCCAGATTTTTCTGTCCTTGCTCCCAAATGGTGGAACGTATATTATATATATATATATATATATATATATATATATATATATATGGTCTTCTTCTTTTCTCTTCTTCTCTTCTTTTCTTCTTTTACATATAGCACTCCTGTAGTGATTACAGTTGGCTCTTAAACTTATGTACTTACTTGATTCCTGTGGTCTAAGTCTCGTACCCTCAGATTGAATGCACTTATTGTAAGTTGCTTTGGACAAAAGCGTCAGCTAAATGACATGTAATGTAATGGGTAGCTGTGCTCCTTTAGTTTGTATTGATTCTATTCCTTCCATAAAAAAGGTAAACGGCAGAATCTTTATCAATAATGCTCAAGTTTATTTTAACATTTTTTCTTTATTCAGATTGTGGAACTGCAGTTTGTCAGAGATGAGCTGTGCTTCTCTGGCCTCAGCTCTGAAGTCCAACCCTTCCTGTATAAGGGAGCTGAAGCTGAATGACAACAACCTGCAGGATTCAGGAGTGAAGCTACTGTGTGATTTTCTGGAGAGTCCAAACTGCAGACTGAAGACTCTGAGGTCAGTTCACTGACTCTCTGTAACTGCTGTAGATCAATAGAATGAAATTACTCATTTTAGGGGAAAAAATCCTCCATTAGGAAACAGTAATATTTAGATACACATTTATAACCTGAACAGATCTGATTTGATAATAAAAGGATTTTTATATATATAATTTATTCTTTATTCAGATTGAGGAACTGCAGTGTGTCAGAGATCAGCTGTGCTTCTCTGGCCTCAGCTCTGAAGTCCAACCCCTCCCATCTGAGAGAGCTGGACATGAGTATCAACGAGCTGCAGGATTCAGGAGTGAAGCTGCTGTGTGAGTTTCTGGAGAGTCCACACTGCAAAATGGAGACTCTGAGGTCAGTCAACTGTTATTACTTTTTTTATGAAATAATACTAAATGAGCATTGTATGAATATTATGATGACATTTTATTTGAAGATAGAAGATGATATCATAAACTAAAAAGTAAAGCACAAGTTATTTGTTTCCAGATAACTAAACAATATATTACTCAACTATTTTCCATCAGGGTTTATCGCCATGGACTGTCAGAGGTCAGCTGTGATTCTCTGGCCTCAGCTCTGAAGTCCAACCCCTCCTGTCTGAGAGAGCTGGAGCTGCATGACAGCAACCTGCAGGATTCAGGAGTGAAGCTGCTCTCCGATCATGTGGACAATCCAAACTGCAGACTGAAGATTCTGAGGTCAGTTTCTGCAGAGCAGATTTGATGTGATACGAAGCATTTTATCAGTTGCCTCATCTCAGGACTCTGAAGGGTAACTCAAGGAACTAACCAATTTTTTAAACTTGATCCATAACTTTTGGATTGTGTTTATATATACAGAATCAATGGCAAGTTGATCAGAGCTGAGGAACCCAATACAAGTGAGTATTAAAAAAGTCCTCCATTCATTAAAGCTATTGTACATTAAAATCTTCTCTTAAAGGGGCTGAAACATGACATTCAGAACATTAATTATAGCAATAAGCAAATATTGATATGTAAAGACATCGTTGAGTAGTGGAAACCTTAGCAAAGAATGAAGTCACACATCCTCTGTGTGTGTTGTCCAAGCAGGGCCAGTACATGTGAGTGCATGTCAGTCTTTTGTTCTGATAGTTGATAACTGCAACCATATAATGAACATGCCCTCACTGTACAACAAAAGTAATTTTCAATTCCATTTTAGCTTGAGCTGTTGGGAAAATATTCAGAAATTCTCTTTTACTTATTCTCTCCATCAGATCACTCTGATGTCAAACTGGATGTGAAAACAAACCTGCCTGAGGACGACATAAAGGTGAGAGAGGATCAATTTCACAGTATGAAGTATATTTATATAAAATGTTTTTTATACCAAGTTGTGGAGGCAGGGGAATCGTGACTTCTGATCAGTGAATTTAATTTGCATTTTAAAAAAACTTTATTTTTGTCTTTCTTAACTCCAGGCTCCATTATCCTTCTCACCTGAACCAACATCTGAAGCTTCATACAGGTAATCCTAAAATGACAAAACACTGTTCTGACTGCTTTTTTTGAGAGAGAGTCTGTTGTCTGTGGTGAGCTTGTCAATCTAATTTTAAACTTCAGATAGTCTGATTTACATTATATATATTATTGTAAACAAAGAATGAGAGGCCTAAAAGGCTTTACACCCAACTCAACACCAGAGTATGAACTAGTGGAGGCATGGAGACACCATGGCTGTATTTATAAAGCCTCATGTATTTCCCCTCTCATTCACTCCCACACTGATTACAGCGAGCTACTAAACTAGTGCTGGCCTACCAACAGAGGCAAAGTGGGGTTTAGGTACTGGTTCATGTGGTTTGAACACGAAAGACAATTAGGCAACATTGTTCCTCAGTCAGCTCAGCATAGTTGCAGAGGATCTGAGCTGGTATACATGGAGTGGTTGATTAGGGGATGAGGTGCAGGTGAGGAGATGGTCAGGGAAGGTCAGGCAGAGCAGCAGAGATGAGGGAAGTAAAACAAAGGCTATTAAATAAAGTTGTGAGACATGGCCTCTGACCCCATGGGAGCTATGTGGTATGAAACATGCTCATTGTAACTAAGCAGCAATAATGAAGCGTGACAGATTGTGCTAGAAGTAAAAGAGATAATAAAAGAGATATGCTTAGGTGAGTCCAACTGTGGACACCTTGGTGAAACAAATTTTTTCTCAAATCATCAACCCCATGAGACTGGGACAGGTGGACCTGAGCCATCTACAAGTTTTGGCAAATGTTTAAATGAACAAAAAGGATGCTAGAATATACTGTGCACTGATTCTATACTCTGGATGGTGGTGATATGTCCCAACACTATTTACACTGAGCTCAAAACAAGGAGTTTTTCACCCCCAGGTTGGGTTCATTAGGGTATATGTGAACTTGGCATCTACATCTGCCTACAACTTCATAGGACGGTATTTCCCTTTGCTGCAGCTAGATCCCTGGTAGCTGATAGAGCTAGTCAAACATGACCATACTACCAGGGCCCTGTTCCAAGTAAAAGGTTCAACAAACTCTGAGTTTATCCCTGAACTCTGAGTTGATTCACACTCAGATGGGAAACTCTGAGTTTCCAGTTCCAGAAAAGCTGATCTGATTTAGTTTAATCAACTCCATAAATGATATTATGGATATTACAAGTCACCATGGCAACAGCTAAAACAAATGGTAGAATTGTAAATCCTCATGTGAGTTAAAACACATTCTTAGAAAAAAAGCAAAACGGAGAAGAATTAAATTTAATCACAAGTATAATACTACAGGTGAAAACTGGCCAAACAGTATTGAACCTAAATTTTATTCATTTAGTTGTTATCCTGCCGGCGAAAGACAGACGCAGATCAGCTGAAAATGAAATATAACAATATAGTTCAAACAGGTAGGACTGAGATGTATTAGGCTCATGATTTATTTCATTTTCTCAAAGAATTTGGAGAGAAAGAGGCTGGAGAATGTTGTTGAGATAAATAATGGATTGTGAGGAAAACGGTAACGTTCCATAAGGAAACTATCAGGGCACCAAGCACATGAAAGGGACAGCCCCTGACTGCAGTGAGCTGCTTTAGGATTAGTAAGAGTTAGGAGACAGTAAAAGATGAGTGTTTTTAATGGAAAACCTGCATATTCATTTGCAGAGTGTGAAAAGCACCCGAGTCAGAGTGGAGGGTTCAAAGACAGTACAGATGCGTAAAAGCAGAAACTTTACACAGCGCTTGAGTAACAAACCCAGAGTTTCCCTCAGACTTTTCAGATAACCTGCTTTCTGGAACAGGCCCCTGATGCCCAACTTCAGGTACACTTGTGAGTGTGTGGTGGTATGCACCAATCAGAACACATCTCGATGGCAAACTCTTGAGGCGGCAATCTTCTATTAACATGCATCGGGACATTGGTATATTAACCACCAGTGTTGGTCAAGTTACTTTTCAAAATGTGATATAATGCTTACTACTAGTTAAACAAATTTTAAAATCATAAGTTTCTTTACAATTTTATTGTCTACTCTAAAATTACTGTAATTTATTTATTTATTTATTTATTTATTTATTTCAGTTCATAATAAAACTAGAGGGTTGTTAGAATGAGCTTGTCACCTCTCAATATGACCGCTGCAGAGCAAGGAGGAGGTGCATGACATGAGTTGTATTAATAACATTCAATAAGCTACTTATGCTCAATAACTAGTCGACAGCTTGGCTAACACAGCCAAACACCATGCAAGTACAACAACACAAGACATAACAACAGCATTAAGCGGTTAGCTGTTAGTTTTATTTTTGCCAGAGAAATAGGTAAAACCAGAAAAGATTTACCCAATCAAACGCCTTAACTTGATAAAGGAACTGCAATAAGTGACTGAACTGTTTTTCTTAATGCATCATATTACCTTGATACTGGCAAAATCTAATATATTTTTGTAACTTTTGCATCTGGTCAGATGGGATCAGAGCCTCCTCCAATCAGCTGGCAGGATGGTTGCTGACCGCCCACCTCCCAGTGGAACACCGGAAGGTGAATAAATCACTGTCTTTAATAAATCCATGAGTAAAATTATAAAGATTTGCAATGAGCTGCCTTTCGTGACACATACACCAATAATCGGGTTTAACACTAAATGTACACATCAGACAGTAAAATTATAATGAATAATAGGTGAAGGATAGAGGCAAACTGACATCCTTTGGAGGCTCCAGTCTATAAAAATGTAGATTCATTTTAACTTTGAACTGAAGTGCTAAAAATTGAAATGGGGAGAAATGAACCTGTTTTAAGCAGAAATACAAATTGAACAGCTCTTGTGATAGTCGAGAATAAAAATGTAATGGATATGTACAGGACTAAGCACTCAGGAACCTTTTAACGCCCACAAATATAATAAAGCCCACAAATGTAATAAAAATCTGCAGCTTTTAATGCAATAATCCCACAAACGTAATAGCCGCTGCCTACTACAAACGTAACACATGATTTCCCTCAGATGTAATAACTATTACGTTTGCAGGGACTTATTACGTTTTTGGGGAAGTGAACAATTTCAACTTTCAATATTGTAATAAATTCCCACAAAAGTAATAACGCAAAGAATAATGGTTGTTGTTGTTTGTTTTGGTTGCCTATACACACACACTACTAATGCAAAATCCAGCTGCTGGTTTACGTTTGTGGAAAATGTTTTACGTTCGTGGGATTATTGCATTAAAAACTGCAGATTTTTATTACGTTTGTGGGCATTATTACATTCGCGGCGTTACAGACCTTCACATTTGCAAATCAAATATTCCTTATTTAACCTTCATGCAGTTTGCTCTTAATTTTCACCACATCATTGCTCTATGAATGAAAAAGAAATCTACAACTGGGAATATAAATGTACTGTACATTTCTTCCTTTTGGTTGCTGATTGTCTATCAAAGGAGAGCACAGAAAGTGATTTACAGAGCAGATACGTTGCTATAGCAGACCAAAACATTACATTTAAAAGATATCTCTGTTTAAAAGTGATTGAAAAAACTAATTTTCCTGGTTATCTTTCAGGTGTCAGAGCGGAAATTGCACAGAGAAATGTCCCATCAGAGGACAGAGTCCTAGCTGTCCTGAAAGCTGTTCGGACAGAGTTTGTTAAAAGAGTGTCTCATGCTAATCTGAACTTTATCCTGGATAAACTTTTGGAGCATGATGTGATAAATCAGGGTGAAATGCAGGATATCACGCAAAACAGAACAACCACAGACAAAGCACGAGACGTGATCGACACGGTGCAAAAGAAGGGAGCTAAAGCCAGTTTAGTTCTGATCGCTGCTCTCCGTGAGGTGGATTCATACCTTTTCAATGACCTGATGGAGCTCAGGGGTGTGTAAACACTGTGCAGTCTCTCCTCTGCTGTAACATGTGTCAAGTGTTCTGTGGTGCTAGCTTTCCCACGCTTGAAAGGGAAGGGCCTAACTTTCTCTTTAAAAACCTGAAAAAAAGTGAAAAACCTTTGATAAAACAAAAGACATTCAAAATTAGAAAGATAATAACAGCACACACTGCTACTTTAACTTTCACAAATGTTAGCAAACAAAGATTTTAGCTGTAGCTTCAAATGAAAATGTTAAATTCAGTCTCATTAATCATTCTTATTGTAGATTTTTTAACTAAAATACATGTTTTATACTACATCAACAGCTCACAGTTCCACAGTTTTACTGATATTTTGCAAAATAATTATCCAATAGTTTATTCTAATACATCCTTTTAACTGAAATATTTTAAGTGTTCTCATGCTCATGCAAGTGGGTCACAGATCACTTAGCAGAGCAAACTTATACAACCGTCACAAAATGTCTCTAACTAAATTAAACATTTGACCCAGTAAACAAAGAAACAGTTCAATTAACAGGCTCAAACAGCGCCAGGCCGTGATCGTTCAAACAGGCAAGTAATAATGACTGCTAATGGTGCGTTCAAGGTCTACACGAATGTCAGAATTTTCAACGTTGTTCTGAGCTCCAAGTTTAGACTTTCGGTGTAAATTGAACACACCATAAGGTGTTACCGTAAGAATGTCTTAGGCCTGCCTTCAAAATAAAAGCAAACACACGTAGCTTTAAAAGCATATGGGTGTGTTAGCAGAGTCCACCACAGAATTTGCAAGTAGACTGTCAAAATAAGACGCCTTAAATAAAACAGAAGAACCATTATTCTCCTTTTACAATAATTCATTAAAAATATGCAATGATTAAGATGGAATAGTGTCATTAGAATGTGAGAGAGGCACCAAATTTAGGCTTTAAGGGCAAAAATGGACCCCCCTACTTTGTTTGGGTCCCCTCATCATAGTCTCAGAAAATCCTGTGGGAAACACTGGTTCTAAAGGTTTGACAGACTGGACAGATAAGACATTCCCCAGCAGTATGTTCAGGGTAATAAAGGAGGAGAGATGTTTTTGGGTCCTTCATTGAGTCAGCTTCAAGTCAGTACATTTGTTTGGCTGCACTGGGAATTTCATGTACAAACTTCTTTTTATTTATGTAAATATGTTGGTTGTTGTTTACACTACAGTTCATTTTTTTTAAATATCAAACATATTTTGGTTAAGGTATGGAGTGTAAAAATAACTAATTGAGTTGAAATCATTTGCTGACAGCTTCGTCCCCCCAGTTCAAAAATCCCATCTGCGCCCCTGCTTACGGTGGTCCTTTTAGAGTTTAAGAGTCCTTTTCCTCGCCGCTCCCCTGCAGCTAATCGTATCATATCTGCCACCTGTGAAGCCTCGCACACAGCTGGACAATCGGCCTCCCCTGAGGAGCTACCTCTGACTGGCAGCAACATGTGTGTATGTGATCATATTGTATGTAAAGATCGTCTGCTTTGGTGATGTTTCATTCTTCTGCTGATATTAAAACACATTTCTGGATATTTAATGTATGCAGCTGTGGTGTCCATTATTCTTTTTACTGATTATGTTTTCTGTCTGAGGTTTGTCTCTTTTCTGTGTGATTCTAGTGAAGCTTCACTGAGAAAGTATATCAAACTACTAATCAGTTGATAAACTGGATCTCCTGTTGATGTGGACGGTTTCTTGTTGCTGATGTTGTTCCACTTGTTCATAACTCGACATTTAGTGCAATTTATTTTGTAGCCTACAGATATTTAATCAAGTTTCAGATATAATCACAACGCCCTTTTCTTTTTAGAATGTAATGCAGCAACATTTACTCTGATTACATTTTCACTGACCCACTTTATTACTTTTACTTAATAAAGTTTAACAAAACTACTGTTTTACTTGAGTCAAGTCTCTGTAAAACAGGGGGGGGGCAATTAATTTTCCCAAGGGACCACATGACCAATACCACGAAGGTTGCAGGGGCCGGACCAAAACTCTGAACTAAATTATGCTCAATATGAATGTAATCGCTTTATAAAATACAGTAAATTATCTGGTTTTGAGCTGCTACTGATAAGAATACATGTTATGATAAGACTGTTAATGTGGAGTAAATCAAATATAGCAGTAAAAAGTAGTAAATACTCCAATCACTATATCACTTTTCCATTTATTTTAAACACAACTGTAAATTACCTTTAGCAAGGTTCCTATTGGTGTTTTTGTATTATATAGCTTGTTTTTCCATGTTTGTACATTTTCTAGGTGTTTTACAATGATTGTGACAGTGATGCTTTTATTTTGAAAAGGTGTCATCCAGTGTGAAACGTGTGCTTTAATTTTGAAAGGTAGGGACAGGAAATAACAGGTGGAACAGTAAAATGATAAATGAATGGTAAATAACAACGAGTGCGTCATAATTCATACAAAGTTGATATAAAGTATGAAAAAAGCTTCTATAGTGGCTGACTGACAGGAACAAGGTTTGTTAAAGTTTATTTTCTTCTGTCATATAGGCTATATTAGTGGCTATATTCTTATTATTTTTATTTTCATGGAACTACTATTTTAAATAAATCTTGTGAACTATCAGTTAAAGAGTCGACCGTCATTCAGCCAGGAATGATACTAAACATACATTCAAACCACTAAAACAATATAGAGCAAAAAAAAGTGATTTTGACAGAAAAATCACAATTTAATGCTTTGTTTGGTTGCTTTTCCTCAAGGAAACTTTCGTAATCAATAATCCGTTCAAGGAGTATCAGGAAAGCTCAAATTCTGACAACAATGGCTGTTTTTATAGTTTCTCTCTCTGTATTTTTAGCATTTAATTAATGAAAACTGAGGAGTACAGAATTTAATGTTTTTAACAGGATCTAGTTATTACAAACGCTTTATTTTTTGGGAGTAATTGTTTTTTCTTTAAGTAATTGCCAAAAAATACACAATTTATCGTATAAAGAAACTGTAAAAACGTGTTATTGTTGAAATTTGAACTTTATGAGGGTCCACAAAAACAATATAGAGCATGAATGTTATGCAGTAAACCAGTAATTTATTAACTTCATGCAAAAAGCAACACGTGTTTTTGACAAGGTACCGAGGTAACTCAGTGGGTTTTGTGGAATGTGTTTCTTTGCAGGTGGGTATGCATGCAGGCATATATAAGTAAACCGCCTTCAAAATAAAAGCACTGCGGTTGTATTGATTTCTAATTTCTGGGTAACCTCCTGCGGGCCGGACCTAGGGTTGCCAATTCCCCAAAAAATAAATAAGGGACACTTCATTGGCAGGGCCGGCCGACCCGATTGCCTTCACCCATCCTGGCGTGGTGAAATTTTTTGGCCCTTTTTTGTAAGTAAAATGATTTTTTAACAATCGACTCGAACCTGAATTGAATTAGATGCATATTTTTGTGTGACATGAATACATGGAAAATGAAAAAAAATGAAGAAATGATTATCCAGTAATTCACTTTAACACAAAATAACAACCAGGCCCTGTTTTTCAAAGATGTAGTGGAGTTTGCTGATAACAATTTGATTCACTCCTTTAGTTGGCTTTTAAAATGCAGCATGTATGCAATTGAATGGCCATTTTGGAAGATAATAGCATTCCATAATTCCAAATTGGTTCAGTAAAAAGGCATTAAATTCATGTCATGAACACATGGGGACCTGGTCTTCAAGAATGCACTGGAGTTTGCTGATAACAAATTGATGTATTTATTTTATTGGAGCAGCATGAATACAATTGAATGGCTATTTTGGAGTCATGCAGCTGACAAACGGGCCGTAAAGTGCAATGTAATTGCGCACTAAAATTTAAAGTGCAGATGGCGTGACCGCAGTACTGGAAGCATGTTGTTTCAGATCAGTCGGTCCACCATGGACTAAGGAAAAAGAGCACCGGCACAACGTGCAGTGTGCTTTATAGATGTTATCACACACTTTTTCCACCCAGGTGCTTCCTTTTACCCATTCTTCAGTATTTTTGCATCCTTTTCTGTTTTTTTCTCGGAGGGGTACTAGACACATTGCTGCTCGAAGGTGTAGCGCCCCGTAAAGCAGTGTCGGCGTCTGTGTCACTGTCACCTACGCATGCTGCTTTGTTGTCTTCTGCTATCTTCTCCTCGACCAATGGGATGATCGTATTCTGTATCGTCATACTCGTGTGTGAATATGCTGTCAGTTCATTTATCACAGAGCAGGACGGGGCCTGGGAACAAGTTTACCGTAAGTTTACATATAAAGCGCCCTGTTATTAAATTTTCATTGGCATTTACTGACTATTTTTTGACTGTCACAATAATACGGGACAAAGTGCGTCCCTTTTCACCTCAATACGGGACGGGTGCTTTTGTTTCTAAATATGGGACGATTCCGTTTTTCAAGGGACGGTTGGCAACCCTAGCCGGACCAGGACAGCCAACAGGCCGGATGTGGCCCGCGGGCCACCCAATGCCCAGGTCTGCTGTAAAGTCACAGTTCTTTTCTTCAACTCCAATATTCTTGAACGCTTTCTGCCTCTGCTGTCATATGCACCTATTTCATGTATGTAATGTAATCTATTGCATTAATCTTTACTTATTCCACTATTGCATTATTGTTTGCCATCTACAGAGTTCTTAAGTTGTATATAAACATTGTTATTGTGCGTTGATGCTTTTTATATATATGTATTATCGTATCTGTTGTGTGCCTAATTTTATGAACATGAGGGTAAAATGCTGATTTCTCCTCTTTTTCAGCTTGGTTATGCTTGTTTTATGTTTCTATCTTGTGTAGAAACGTTCATAGTATTATTGGAACTCTGTGTTATACGATAAACTTCCTGTGTGTGTTTACATCCCTGTGGAGCTGCTGGTAAGAGGGGAGGAATGTGTGAGAGACTAAAGTAAGAAGCTCTACTCCCAGACTCCATTTTACACTGGACACATCACAAAGAGGGAGACAGGGTGAGTATTTATATTAGTATTTTTCTTACTACTTGCTTAGTCTCTGATGTTGTGTGTCAGAAAAATACCTTCTTGATAAAAAACATCAGTTTCTTGGACTCAAATGTGACGTCTTCTCCTGTTTTCTGAGCAGTCGCAGCTACTGAACATGAGACATTCCAGCAGTCAAAACGAGAGCTGCACAGTCTGACTCATTTGTTAGAACAGTCAAAGTTTACCATAAGATAAGCAGAAAATACACATAGTTTTAATAAAACTAACGTAAAATAAACGTCATTATACTGTGAATGTGTGTGTTTTTAATGTTCTCTCTCTCACTTGGGAAGATGAATGATTTAGAAGAAGAGATGAAGAGTGACCGGAATAAAGATGATCCTCCATTCTTCAGTCATGAACCTGGACCCTCAGACACAAAGTAAGAGACTGTTTCTACTGTAAACTCAAGATGATTCTGTTTTTAATGTTATACGATAATACATACTCTACACTGTTCCTCATAATTATATAAGCACAGGACAGAACAGTAAAGATATACAGTAGTACAGTAATAAATCACAACAGAGTTAACTAAACTCAGCACAGTACAGGAAAGAAACACAGTAAATGTTATAAATAATGTGTTCATCTCTACAGAGAGAGGAAGAGGAGTCATATTTCTGAGGAGGAGCAGCCGTCCTGCTGTGCTTTGTGTCAGGACGTCTTGAAGTATCCGGTCTCTACCAGCTGTGGACACTGGTTCTGCAGACAGTGCATCACCTCATACTGGGACCAGTCTGCTTCACCAGGAGACTCCTCCTGTCCCCAGTGTGGAGAAAGATCCAGAACTGGACTGCAGTCAGCCAGTGAGACCAGCACTGTACAAGGTAAGACTGTACACCTGTCTGATGATTTTGTTTAGTGTAAACATAAAATATTTTTATAAAAATCATTAAGTTTAAAACACTTACCTACTCTTTCAGCAGCTGGTGGTCTGCGGGAGGTTTTAGATGAACATAAGATCAGTCTGAAGAGGAGATGTGAACATGTGACTGAAGGAAGTGATGGAACAGGAAGTGGAACCCTCCTCAACAGGATCTACACTGAGCTCTACATCACAGAGGGACAGAGTGAAGAGGTTAATACCCAACATGAGGTGAGGCAGCTGGAGACAGCTTCCAAGATGGAGGCCCTCCATGACACTCCAATCAAGTGCCAGGACATCTTTAAAGCCTTACCTGACCAACAGGGACACATCAGAGTGGTTCTGACGAATGGCGTCGCTGGCGTTGGAAAAACCTTCTTGGTGCAGAAGTTCAGTCTGGACTGGGCAGAGGGTTTGGAGAACCAAGATGTCAGTTTGGTGGTTCTGCTTTCGTTCAGGGAGCTGAACTTGATCAGAGATGAGCAGTACAGTCTTCTGGAGCTGCTCCATGTTTTCCATCCAACATTACAGAAGGTCACAGCAGAGAAGCTCGCCGTCTGTAAACTTCTGTTCATCTTTGACGGCCTGGATGAAAGCAGACTTTCTCTGGATTTCAACAACAAGGAGGTTGTGTCTGATGTGACACAGAAGTCATCGGTCAACGTGCTGCTGACAAACCTCATCGAGGGGAATCTGCTTGCCTCGGCTCTCGTCTGGATAACTTCCCGACCCGCGGCAGCCAATCAGATCCCTCCTGCATGTGTTGACAGGGTGACAGAAGTACGAGGCTTCACTGATGCCCAGAAGGAGGAGTACTTCAGGAGGAGGGTCAGTGATGAAGAGCGGTCCAGCAGAATCATCTCACACATCCAGACATCCAGGAGCCTCCACATCATGTGTCTGATCCCAGTCTTCTGCTGGATCACTGCTACAGTTCTGGACCACATGTTGACTAAAGAGCAGAGAGGAGAGCTGCCCAAGACCCTGACTGACCTGTACTCACACTTCCTGCTGGTTCAGACCAAGAAGAAGAAGCAGAAGTATGATGAGGGACATAAGAAAAGGCCAAACAAGCTGACCAAGGCTGACAGAGAAGTTCTTCTGAATCTGGGGAGGCTGGCGTTTGAACAGCTGCAGGAAGGAAACATCATGTTCTACCAAGAAGACCTGGAGCGCTGTGGTCTCAGTGTCACAGAGGCCTCGGTGTACTCAGGAGTTTGTACAGAGATCTTCAAAAGAGAGAGTGTGATCTTCCAGAAAACAGTCTACTGCTTCGTTCATCTGAGCGTTCAGGAGTTTCTGGCTGCAGTCTACCTGTTCCACTCTTACACCACCAGGAACACAAAGGTACTGAGGGCTTTCTTTGGGAGCAACTGGGACAATGACGGCAGTGATGACGAAGGTTCCTTGTTCCTGAAGAGGATCAAAAGGAGAGTCCTGGGGAAAGGCCCATCCCTGGGTGTCTTCCTGAGGAGAGCCATGGAGAAATCCCTAGAAAGTAAAAATGGCCATCTGGACCTGTTTGTCCGCTTCCTCCACGGCCTCTCTCTGAAGTCCAACCAGAGACTGTTAGGAGGCCTGCTGGGTCAGACAGACAACAGTCCAGGAATCATCCAGAGAGCCATTAATAACCTGAAGGAGATGAACACTGATGAGATCTCTCCTGACAGAAGCATTAACATCTTCCACTGTCTGACGGAGATGAACGACCTCTCAGTACATCAGGAGATCCAAGAGTTCCTAAAGTCAGAGAACAGATCAAAGAAAGAACTCTCTGAGATCCAGTGCTCAGCTCTGGCCTACATGCTGCAGATGTCAGAGGAGGTTCTGGATGAGTTGGACCTGACGAAGTACAGCACATCAGACCAGGGAAAACAGAGACTGATTCCAGCTGTGAGGAACTGCAGAAAGGCTCGGTAAGTCCAGATGTAATTAACTTGATAAATCAGAATAGATTAGTACTTTAGTATGTCAAATGGACATTTTTTTGTCAAATTGCAAAAAATGTGAAACCTGCTTTTTCTTTTTTTAATTGCCACATAAAATGTGTGAAATGCCACAACCAAAAGTTATCAAAAGAATTTTTGATATTTAACAAAATGAACTTGGGCTCTGATTAGGATTTGACCCCAATAGGCCATTAGTGGGGCTATTTCACAAATCGGCAAAATTATGTGAAACTCCTAGATTGTGAGTCCGATCTGCATGAAAGTTTGCACATTAAATCTGTTGACCTCCATGATCAAATGTTTCAAAAATCATTTTGATCATCAAATAAATGCCCCACTTGCAGAGGAAGCTTTTGCAAATATTGGTCTTGCTCCACTGAGGCACTGTACAAAATCTGGCACTAATTTGCCACGAAGTGTCCATTTTTCTTATCAAAATAGCAAAATTTGTGTAACCTACTTTCAGAACTTCCTGTAGGGCCGACTGAGCCAACAAAGAGTGAGAAATTAAATGCAAAAGAAAATGGCGGGGCAATAGTCTAGGTCCAAAAACACGAGGAACACCAAACATGAAGTAAAAGGCGGAAACGCCTCCTGGAATCAGACTGACATGAAGGAAGACAGAAGTTGTTACCCAAAGTCAACGAAGCTTCCTTGATAGGACAGGCTGTGAGTTGGGTCCTACAAAGGCAAGGCAAGACTCCTTTCTTTGGTTTAACACACAAACTGAATGGACTGTGAGTGTGCAGATGTGTGTCATTGTGTAATGGGCATTTAATGAAGCACGACATCTTCAAAACCAGTGCATGACATGGATGTGGTTTTGGCATCGGTGCTTTTCAACACTTTTTTTAAATTATACATTTAGAATATATATATAATAGGACCTGTCTTATAATCATCTCAGAAGCACCAACAGAGTAGAAAACAAAACAGGAAACTAAAAAAACTGAAAATACAAAATAAAAGACAGGACCTAACACAGACATCACAGCTCCTCCTCAGCTGTGAGTTCAATCTGCAACAAAATGTTGCACATAGAATTTTCTGAGCCTCTTTATCAAAAACTGTCAAAAGAAATGTGATCATCTCAAAAATGTGCAGTTTATAGAGGAACATCTTCTTGTAGGTTGCGGTCAACAGGAAGTGTCTCATATCTCCACGCTGATCTCAACTTGGGATCTGCATCGTGTCCGTAGGCCTGCAGGTCTGGCATGCATCTGTTCCACGGGCCGTCGGTGCCACTTGCACTCAGTTAATACTCATAATCTGTTTTAAATGCTCTAAGAGCAAAAAATGAACATTTTCTAGTTGGTTGTGTTTATGGCTTTCAGGTAACAAACACACTTATTCTAATTATTATTAATAATTGTTCTTAGGGACACCAGCATGTTAGCAAAAGGGATCTTTCCCAGCTCTGATTGTTTGTTCAGTTGTAAAATGGCTTTCTAATGAAGATGGCCTCATGATAACTGACAGACAGACATGGGATCAGATCACACTGACAGACCACTACTCTCTCCTTCATCTGCAAGAAGAAATCAAAACAAAGCTTGCAGGCCTGCAGGTATGAGAGAGAGAGATGAGAATTTTACAGTGAGATGAGATTAGCTAAACCTCTGACGTAAAGAGCAAATTTTCATCAACAGGACATGTCAAACTGTTCTCTCATCAAATGCATGAAGTGAACATAAATTGTTCTCTTTCATAGTTACATTCTTTCCAATATATGTGTCCTGACAGGCTTTCTGGCTGTGGACTCTCAAAGAATCACTGTGAATTTTTTGCCTCAGCTCTGAAGTCCAACCCCACCCATCTGAGAGAGCTCGACCTGAGTGACAACAACCTGGAGGATTCAGGAGTGAAGCAGCTGTGTGAAGGACTTCAGAGTCCAAACTGTAAACTGGAGACTCTGAGGTCAGTTCACTGACTGCAGCTGTGTAGTTTTGTGTGTTTGTATTTTACATTCAAATCCTTGACTGAGGTTACACATTTTTGGTTCATACATTTTTTTGATTTTTTTTTCTCTTTTCAGGTGTCTGAATATTTAAAAAAGTAAATGTTTGACGGATCTGTTTTTCAGACTCAGAATGTGGTTAATCAGTCAGTGAAGATGATATTAGTACTGATGAGGCTGAAGAGTTTGTGAGGGGATATGAATGATGAAGATCTGATGATCCACAATAACAGAATGAAAGTCACTCTGCTCATTTTAGGGAAAAAGCTCTTTGATTAGAACATTATAATATTGAGTTGCACATTTAAAACCTTAACAGATCTAATTGGATAATAAATGGATTTTTATCTCTCCATCTTATTCTTTATTCAGATTGTGGGACTGCAATTTATCAGAGATCAGCTGTGCTTCTCTGGCCTCAGCTCTGAAGTCCAACCCCTCCCATCTGAGAGAGCTGGACCTGAGTAGCAACAAGCTGCAGGATTCAGGAGTGAAGCAGCTGTGTGATTTTCTGGAGAGTCCACACTGCAGACTGGAGACTCTGAGGTCAATTCACTGTCTCTCTGTTACTGCTGTACATCTTATATGTTTAATTAACAACTGAACTTAATCTATGTACATATGTAACCTACATTCATATAGTTATACATTTATTTTAGTTTCATTTTTTTTTATCTTGTTCTAAAAAAATATCTTCTTAAAATAAATGTCAACTGCTATCAATCAAATTTCATTTATATAGCACCTTTCAAACAAATCCAGTGTAGTTCAAAGTGCTGTACAGATTGAAAACAACAACTTAGAATATTTAATAAAAGGACATGGAGACTAATGCACACTGAGTCATCAAATATGAATAAATAAAATTATAAAAGGTAATGTACTATATACTATATATATATATATATATATATATACATATATGAATGCATGTATACAAGAGTTATAATTAAAATAAAGATTCAATATAAACAATAAAATATAGGAAAAGCAGATAAAAGCTAATCGATACAACAAGTAAACAGACCAATACTCTCTCCTTCATCTGCAAGATGAAATCAAAACAAAGCTTACAGGTCTGCAGGTATGAGAGAGAGAGAGTTGAGAATTATGCAGTGAGATAAGATGAGCTGAACCTCTGACGTAAAGAGCAAATGTTCATCAACAGGACATGTCAAACTGTTACGTCATTAAATGCATGAAGTGGATATAAATTGTCCACTTTCATAGTTACATTCTTTCCAAAATATGTGTCCTGACAGGCTTTCTCGCTGTGGACTCTCAAAACCTCACTGTGAAGTTTTGGCCTCAGCTCTTAAATCCAACCCCTCCCATCTGAGAGAGCTGGACCTGAGTTACAACAACCTGCAGGATTCAGGAGTGAAGCAGCTGTTTGAAGGACTTCAGAGTCCAAACTGTAAACTGAAGACTCTGAGGTCAGTTCACTGACTGCAGCTGTGTAGTTTTTTTTGTATGTTTCTATTTTAAATTCGAATCCTTGACTGAGATTACACCTTTTTGGTTAATATATTTTTTTTCTCTTTTAGATGGCTGAATATTAAAGAAAGTAAATGTTTGACAGGACTGTTTTTCAGACTCAGAATGTGGTTCATCAGTCAGTGAAGATTATATTAGTACTGATGAGGCTGAAGAGTTTGTGAGGCGATATGAATGATGAAGATCTGATTATCCACAATAACAGAATGAAAGTCACTGCTCATTTTAGGAAAAAAGCTCTTTGATTAGAACATAATAATGTTGACCTGTACATTTAAATCCTGAACAGATCAGACTGGATAATAAATGGATTTTTATCTCCATCATTTATTCTTCATTCAGATTTAGGGGCTGCAGTTTGTCAGAGACCAGCTGTGCTTCTCTGGCCTCAGCTCTGAAGTCCAACCCCTCCCATCTGAGAGAGCTGGACCTGAGTCACAACAAGCTGCAGGATTCAGGAGTGAAGCAGCTGTGTGATTTTCTGGAGAGTCCACACTGCAGACTGGAGACTCTGAGGTCAGTTCACTGACTCTCTGTCACTGCCGTTCATCTTATATGTTTGAGTAATGACTGAACTTAATCTATGTACATATCTAACCTAAATTCTTTAGAGTTATACATTTACTGTAGTTTGACTTTCTTGACTTCTTCTTTCTTTTTTTAGCTTGTTCTAAAAAAATATCTTCTTAAAGTTAATGTCAACTGCTGTCAATCAATCAAATTTTATTTATGTAGCACCTTCCAAACAAATCCAGTGTAATTCAAAGTGCTGTACAGATTGAAAACAACAACAACAACTTAGAATATTTAATAAAAGGACATGGAGACTAATGCACACTGAGTCATAATTATTAATAATAAAATGTATAAAAGGTAATATATATATGAATACATGTATACAAGAGTCATAATTAAAATAAACATTTAATATAAACAATAAAATACAGGTAAAACAGATAAAAGCTAATCAATAAAACAAGTTAAAACCATAAAATTGTGATAAAATATAATAAGATGCTAATAATAAGACACAACATAAAAGCCAGATTAAAAAGATTAAAATGTTTTTAGTTTACGTTTAAAAGTATCAATATTTCTAGCACTCCTCAGATCCTCGGGCAGGTTGTTCCAGCGTTTTGGAGCAGAGTGGCTGAAGGCTGAATCACCAAACGTTTTAGTTCTGCTCTGTGGAACAGCTAAAAGAGAAGAGTCGGAGGATCTGAGGGGCCACAAGCATCTCTGAGATGTAATGTGGTGCAAGGCCACGTAGTGCTTTATAAACTAATAAAAATACAAAATGGGATCAGATCACACTGACAGACCACTACTTCATTTACAAGATGAAATCAAAACAAAGCTTACAGGTCTGCAGGTATGAGAGGGAAAGATGTGAAATATACAGTGAGATAAGATGAGCTGAAGCTCTGACGTAAAGAGCAAATGTTCATCAACAGGACATGTCAAACTGTTTTGTCATCAAATGCAGGAAGTTAACATAAATTGTCCTCTTTCATAGTTACATTCTTTCCAATATGTCATGACAGGATTTCTGGCTGTGGACTCTCAACGACTCACTGTGAAGTCATTGCCTCAGCTCTGAAGTCCAACCCCTCCCATCTGAGAGAGCTGGACCTGAGTTACAACAACCTGCAGGATTCAGGAGTTAAGCTGCTGTGTGATTTTCTGGAGAGTCCACACTGCAGACTGGAGACTCTGAGGTCAGTTCACTGACTCTCTGTTACTGCTGTACATCTTATATGTTTAATGAACAACTAAACTTAGTATATGTACATATGTAACCTACATTCATAGAGTTAAACATTTACTTTAGTTTAAGTTTTCTTTTTTTTTTTGTATCTTGTTCTAAAAAAATATCTTCTTAAAGTAAATGTCAACTACTACAATCAATCAAATTTTATTTATGTAGCACCTTTCAAACAAATCCAGTGTAGTTCAAAGTGCTGTACAGATTGAAAACAACAACTTAGAATATTAATATATTAATATAACTTAATAATGTACGCTGAATCATAAAATATGAGTAAATTAAAGATAATATATATATATATATATATATATATATATATATATATATAAAATCATCATCATCATTATTATTTACTATAAACAATAAAATATTGGTAAAGCAGATAAAAGCTAATAAATAAAACAAGTATAAACCATAAAATTGTGATAAAAGATAATAAAATGCTAATAATAAGACACTACATAAAAGCCAGATTAAAAAGATTAAAAGGTTTTTAGTTTACGTTTAAAAGTATCAATATTTCTAGCACTCCTCAGATCCTCGGGCAGGTTGTTCCAGCGTTTTGGAGCAGAGTGGCTGAAGGCTGAACAACCAAATGTTTTAGTTCTGCTCTGTGGAACAGCTAAAAGAGAAAAGTCTGAGGATCTGAGGGGCCACAAGCATCTCTGAGATGTAATGTGGTGCAAGGCCACGTAGTGCTTTATAAACTAATAAAAACATTTAAAAGTCAATAGGAAAATTAACAGGTAGCCAGTGTAAAGACTTTAAGACAGATGTAATGTGTGCTCTCCTTCTGGTCTCAGTCAGAAGTCGTGCTGCAGAGTTCTGAATGAGCTGCAGCTGATTCATTGTTTTCTTGTGTAGAGCAGAAAGGAGAGCGTTACAGTAGTCTAGCCTACTAGCTATAAAAGCGTGCATTAGTCTCTCCGTGTTGCTCAGAGAGAGAGAGTTGTGAGGGTAATGTATTTTTGTAATGTTGAGTAAATGGTCACATCTGTATACAAAAGATCCTCTGAACTCCTATTTGTTTTAAAGGGATGAAGATCCTTTGCTGGAGCAGAAATATAAGTATTTTGCTTCCATAGATTTAATGTGTTTTTATAAATAATACAATCTAAAGCTGATATTATGATGATCTACAATAACAGAAAGACAAAGTTATTCTACTACTTTTAGGGAAAAGCTCTTTGATTAGAACATAATAATGTTGAGCTGCACGCTTAAAACCTGAACAGATCTGATTGGATAATAAATTAATTTTTATCTCCATCATGTATTCTTTATTCAGATTGTGGGGCTGCAGTTTGTCAGAGATCAACTGTGTTTCTCTGGCCTCAGCTCTGAAGTCCAACCCCTCCCATCTGAGAGAGCTGGAGCTGAGTCCACACAGCAGACTGGAGACTCTCGAGTCAGTAAGAGGACTGAATCAGTTCATGCTGGTTCAACAGTGTTGTAATAAACTGTAATTTGTAACTCACATTGAGGTTTTCCTCCACTTCCACCTTCTAGTGAAACAAATCAGTGATTTTACTCATGGAGTGTAGTTTCTTTTTTTCTTTATCTTCTGTTTCTTTTCTTTCTTCTTCCACAAACTATAAAATACAAACTGATGATGCAAAGCCAAGTGTTAGAGCCATGTATATGTATTAAGGTAATTTCCCGATTGCCACAGTAGGTGGTGTATTGGACAACAGCATGTGTGAATGCATAAGTAGAGGAAGAGGCAATTACTCCTCAGGTGTGTTGCTTACCGGGAGAAGCACACAGTTTTTGACCGCCGTTTAACTGCCGGCTAACCTTTAAGCCCTTTTGTTTGTTTTATGCCAGTTACTTATGTAAATGTTTGTATAGCAAAGCTGTAGTGATACATGCTAGTAAATAAATACGTCTTAAGCACAAGTTCGCAGATGTTTGATTGACTACAAGGAGCCGCCGCATGACGGCGCGTCAATTACGTATCCCGGTACCAGCCCATCATTGTGGCTTAGGTTTTGTTTTATCTAAATCAAGTCACAACACCAAGCAACAGTTCAGTCAGCTGCAACTTCTAACAGACGTGTGATTTTACAGTTGTTTTCCTGTGATGTTCTGGATCCAGACTAATGATGAGTTAATTCTTCTAATGCAGGCTCAGAACATTAATGTGATGTAAAGTGTGAGATCAGTTGGCTCGTCTCAGGACTCTGAAGCCGGCTGACTCAAAGAACGAAAAATTCCTTTAAACTTGATCCATTACTTTTGGGATTGTGTTAATCTCTACAGGATCAATGACAGGATGATCAGAGCTGAGGAACCAAAACAATGTGAGTATTGTCCCACATTCATCAAGCTACTGAACATTAAAGTCTGTTCTTAAAATTAAAAGTCCTTTTACAAAAATATAATGATATACAGTCATGGAAAAAATGATGAGACCAACCTTGTTTTCTCTCATTTCTTGTTTGTTTTAATGCCTGGTACAACTAAAGGTACATTTGTTTGGACAAATATAATGATAACAACAGTAATAGCTGATAAGAGTTTTATTTAAGAGCTGATATTTAGCCATTTCCCATGGTTTTCTTGATAATCCATCCATCCATTTTTCCTCTGCTTATCCGGGGCCGGGTCGCGGGAGCAGCAGGCTAAGCAGGGCATTCCAGATGTCCCTCTCCCCAACCACAACGTCCAGCTCCTCCTGGGGAACCCTGAGGCGTTCCCAGGCCAGGAGAGAGATATAATCCCTCCACCGTGTTCTGGGTCTTCCCTGGGGCCTCCTACCAGTTGGACCTGGAACTCCTCTAACGGGAGGCGCCCGGGAGGATCCTTACCAGATACCCAAACCACCTCAGCTGGCTCCTTTTGACGCGAAGGAGCAGTGGCTCTACTCCTAGCTCCCTCCGGATGTCTGAACTCCTCCCCCTATCTCTAAGGCTGAGTCCAGCCACCCTACCGAGAAAGCTCATTTCAGCCGCTTGTATCCGCGATCTTGTTCTTTCGGTCACTACCCAAAGCTCAAGACCATAGGTGAGGGTTGGAACGTAGTCCACCATTTTCCAGCAGAGAACCATGGCCTCAGACTTGGAGGTGCTGACTCTCATCCCAACCGCTTCGCACTCGGCTGCATGTCCATGAAAACCACGAACAGGATCAGAGACAAGGGGCAACCCTGGCGGAGGCCAACACCCACCAGGGGTGTTTGACGTTGTGCCGAGTATGTGGACACAGCTCTCACTTTGGTTATATAGGGACCGGATAGCTCGTAACAACGAGCCCGGTACCCCATATTCCCACAGTACCCCCCACAAGACTCCCCGAGGGACATGGTCGTAGCTCCTTCTCCAAGTCCACAAAACACATGTAGACTGGATGAGCAAACTCCCATGACCCCTCCAGAAGTCTCGCAAGTGTAAAGAGCCGGTCCGTTGTTCCACGGCCAGGACGAAAGCCGCATTGTTCCTCCTGAATCTGAGGTTCGAAAATCGGCTGGAACCTCCTTTCCAGTACCCTGGAGTAGACTTTCCCGGGGAGGCTGAGAAATGTGATTCCACGGTAATTGGAACACAACCTCCGGTCTCCCTTTTTAAAAATGGGAACCACCACCCCAGTCTGCCACTCCACTGGCACTGTCCCAGACCTCCACGCGACCTCCATACTCCACGCGTGTCAACCATGACAGCCCAACAGTGTCCAGAGCCTTCAGCATCTCAGTGCAAATCTCATCCAACCCTGGCGCCTTGCCCCAGGGCAGCTTTTTGACTACCTCAGCGACTTCTGCCAGGGATACTGTTGGGACTCTGCCTCCTCCACAGAGCACATGTTGGCTGGATCAAAGAGTTCCTCAAAGTGCTCTTTCCACCGTCTGACAACATCCACAGGTCGGGTCAGCAGCCCCCCCCCCCGCTGAACACAGCACCGGTGACCTTCAGACCACAGCTCCTACCAGCCGCATCAACAATCGAGGCTTTGAACATGGCCAATTCGGACTCCATGTCCCCAACCTCACCCGGGATGCTGGAGAAATTCTTCCGGAGGTGTGAGATGAAGACCCTGCAGACAGGGGCCTTCGCTAGACATTCCCAGTTCACCCTCACTACACGTTTGGGTGTGCCAGGTCTGTCCAGCAGCCTCCCCCACCACCTGATCGACCTCACCACCAGGTGGTGACCAGTTGACAGCTCTGCTCCTCTCTTCACCTGAGTGTCCAGAACATGCAGCTGCAGATCTGATGATACGATAATAAAATCGATCATCGATCTTTGGCCTAGAGTGTTCTGGTACCAGGTACACTTATGAGCGACTCTATGTTCGAACATGGTGTTCGTTATGGACAAACCGTGACTAGCACAGAAGTCCAATAACAAAACACCACTCGGGTTCAGATCAGGCAGGCCGTTCCTCCCAAACACCCCCACCCAGGTACCATCATCGTTGCCCACGTGAGCGTTGAAGTCTCCCAGAAGAACTATAGAGTCCCCAGGCGGTACCCCTTCCAGGACACCACCCAGAGACTCCAAGACGGCCGGGTACTCCTAACTGCTGTTTGGTGCATAAGCACAGACAACAGCTGAACAACAGCTGACAACAGCTGAACAGCCCATAATTGTTTGCACCTCATTCTTCGGGGAAAACTCCAACACAGTGGCACTCAGCCGGGGGCTTGTGAGTTTCTCTCAGCTCATTCCAGTTTTCATGATTGTTCTTCTCTTTCACTTATCTCAATCAGATGACGCTGATTACAAACGGGATGTGAAAACAAACCTGCCTGAGGATGACATAAAGGTGAGAGAAGAGCGGTTTCACAGTGTGAAGTATATTTATATAAAATGTGATTATTTTGTGCCAAGCAAACGGAGGCAGAGGAATCGTGATTTGTGTTCATTGACCTTGAATTGAACCCAATCTCTAATAAAACTATATTTGTGTCTTTCTTAACTCCAGGCTCCATTATCCTTCTCACCTGAACTCACATCTAGAGCTTCATACAGGTAATCCTGTAAAATAACAAAATACTATTCACACTTCTTTCACGGTTCATCAAGTTGTAATTCTCAACAAGAGTCTGTTGTCTGTGGAGAGCTTGTCAACAAACAGTACAGACGTGGACAAACAGACTCACAGGTCAAACATGGAGGCTAAAGGCTTTGCACCCAGCTCAACACCAGAGAGTGAACAGTTGGAATCATGGACACCATGACTGCATTCATAAAGCCTCATATAATTCCCCTCTCATTCACTCCCACACTGATTGCAGCGAGCTACTAAACAAGGTGTTGGCCTGAACATTACTAGTGATTTGGGGTTTAGGTGGCTTGAACTAAAACAGTATTACAACTATGACAAGCTGACAGAGGAACCAAGTAGCAGTATACATAGAGAGTGGTCGATGCAGGTGAGAAATGGGAAGGGGCTGAAGAAGACCAGCAGGCCACAGTGAGGTGCCTTACTGCAGCCGTAGGTGGAGCAGGTGGAGACGTAGTCCTTAGTGTAAGTGTTGTTGGAGGAGAGCCAGGGTCAGATGAAAACCTGGATAGCCACTAGTCAGTGGACTGCCCCCGGGAGCCGGATGATCCTCTTAGGCCTCCTGGACCACCCTTGCAATGTCCCACCTTGTTGCTCCCACCAAACAGGAAGATGGCAGGATGGTTTCCTCAGATGATTCCTCAACCAGAGAAGCAAACTGACATAACAGGGCCTTGGGCTTGACATTCCCGGAGCCTGGCCAGTAGGCCAACGTGCGAGTGGAGTGAATGTAAGACAAGTTCTGCCCCGACCAGAGTCCAAGGTGTCTATCTACACCACAAACTCAGCTGCAGGATCAGGGGGAGATAAAATAGGGGCAGAGGAAAACAAGCACTTCAACTTGACAAATGCAGCCTCAGCGGAAGGTGAAGAAGAAAAAACAAACAGAGAGGAAGACTTATTTCGGGACAAACGCAACAATTGCATCAAAATATTCCATAAATCATAATAGATTAAACAAACTTTAGGTCTGAATAAGTTTTGGATTGTTGGGTTGGTCCCCTGGGTGTTATCATGTCGTACACCTCAATCAGTATCCCTGTGCTGCTCATGAACAGCTGTCAGTGAAAGCAGATCATGTGACCAACTATTGATGCTTGTTATATGAATTCATCCCTTCTGTGTCCTACAGGTTCATGTGTCCTGGTCCAGGTGTGTTCCAGTGTGATTTGACTGGACTGGTGTTTGTTATGGCTCAGGAGGCGGAGCTGCTGTACAGGACTGTCCAATGGGATCAGAGCCTCCTCCAATCAGCTGGCAAGCAGGCTGCAGGGCTGCTGTTCGACATCAAGAGTTCTGAGGACTCTGCTGTCCTTCAGCTCCACCTCCCACACTGTGAAACAAAGGAAGGTAAATACACGGATGGCATGTTATAAAATTACACAAATGTACAAATGTATTTTAACAGTAAACTCCAGTGGTTCAAAGTGAATTGGGTAAAGATGAACCTGTTCTGCTTTCACAGCGTTGCTCTTTGACGGCCTGCTGTCTGTCGTCCACATCACTGATGATGGAATGAGCATCTTGGAGCCGCTGGAGATCACAGACACTCATGTGGTTGTGAAGGTCCCTCACCTCTCTGTCTTTGGCCTGATCTGGGATATCGTCAAAAGGTTTCTGAGCATCTCACTGCCAATAAAGGGCCAAGTTCTGCTGTTCCTCCGACCTCCTTATGAAGAGGATCGAATACTCGACGTATTTCTGCTGCAGGAAAACATCCCTGTGGAAGAGGTAAAGCTATCAGTAATATGTGCTCACCATCAGTCTGAACTGATGTTTTAAGTAACGGCTGTTTCCACAAAGACAAAATAACCGTCTTGTTCTGTGGTTAGAATTAAGTGCTTTGAATTCAAATGATGAGGTTTTGTGAGCGGACCCAAAAGCAGAATAGGGCCCCGTTCCAAGTAGAAGGTTCAACAAAGTTGAGTTGATATACCCTCAGGTGGGAAACTCTGAGTTTCTTGGGTGGCTGTGGCTCAGTTGGTAGAGCAGTCGCCTACTGATCGGAAAGTTGGTGGTTCGATCCCTGACCGTGGCAGCCTACATGTCAAAGTATCCCCAAACCCCAAATCCCAAATGGCTTCCGATTCTGCATTCATCGGTGTGTGAATGAACTCCCAATGGTGGCAGGTGGCACCAGTGTGCCCTGGTAGCCCCTAACACCAGTATGAATGTGTGTGTGAAGGGGTGAATGAGCGCAGTCTGTAGTGTGAAGCGCTTTGGATAAAAGTGCTATATAAGTGCAAGTCCATTTACCATTTCCAGTTCCAGAAAAGCTGATCTGAGTTAGTTTAATCAACTCAGAGAAGGTTCACTCTGAGTTAAGCGCGTTCACTTCCACTATTAAAAAGGCAGCATTAATGGAGCCGCGATATTACGATTCACCATGGCTACAGCTTACTTACAGGTAACTCCAGACTGTCTCTGATCATCCTGGAGCTGATCATTGGCTGAGCCTTTGCCATTCTGCTTATTCTTCCATCCATTTTGATGGTTGTCTTCCGTTTTCTGCCACTTGTCTCTGGTTTTGCTCTCCATTTTAAAGCATTGGAGATCATTTTAGCTGAACAGCCTATAATTGTTTGCACCTCTTCATAAGTTTTCCCCTCTCCAATCAACTTTTTAATCAAAGTACGCTGTTCTTCTGAACAATGTCTTGAACGACCCATTTTCCTCAGGCTTTCAAAGAGAAATGCATGTTCAACAAGTGCTGGCTTCATCCTTAAATAGAGGCCACCTGATTCACACCTGTTTTTTCACAAAATTGATGACCTCACTGATTGAATGCCACACTGCTATATTTTTTAGCACACCCCTTTCAACTAATAGCCCAATTGCACAGCTTTAAGAGCGTGTATATCATGAATGCTGGGTCTTGTTGGTTTTCTGAGAATCTACTGCACCTACTGGTAACTTGTTTGCCATGACTCCGAGCCCTTCCCTACATGTCTTCCCCTTTGTCTCTCCACTGTCAATAAAGCCCTGAAAATGGCCAAAAAATATCTTTAAAATAATCTATGGGAAACACTGTAGTCTCTAGTATTTGATTGTTTGTTCTCTGTGCAGTGCTGTTGTGTTTGGAGACTTTTATCCAGAATATTTCACGCCTTTATTAATTTCCTTACAGTTCATCCTCATAAAGACGTTTTAGTTGATTGTAATTCTCTGCAAAGCAGTCAGTCGACATGTGTTGTTTGTAAATGTGCTCTATGGGTTAAATTGCCTCGACTATCTCAGGAAGAACTAATGAACTAATGAAATGTTCCGTTACTGAAGGTTGCTGTCCAAGAAGAAAAAGGCACTAAGTTCATCCCGATCTCCTCCGACTGTCATCTGAGCTTTGGTCAAAGTTACAGTGTCCACTGTGAACCTGAGGGCTTCCACATACAGCCGAAGGTGAGTCAAGTCACTTGATTCAACAGAATGATCCTCAATACAGTTTCTGCTGCGTCTAGACGGGAACGTACCAGATAAACATTTTATTTCGCATTGTTTCTGTTTTTCAGTGTAAACCATTTGAGTCGAGGTGTGGACCAAATTTCCATCGAACATTTGAAGTTTTCCTGACTACAAACACAAAGAGAGTGTTTGTGAAAGTCCAGGACCAAGAGGGGAACGTAGTCTGGGAAGGTCGAGTGTTACTGACAGGTAAAGACTCCAGCCTCCTGCAGCAGCACGCCACCTGATGTCACAGTTCAGACCTGTGACACATTATATCATAGATATGTAAATCTGCTCTTATGAACATTCTCATATCGTAAGTTAAAACAGTGTCCTCAATAACAAAACTGTATAGTGATTGTCGGTTATATAACACAAGATTTATTTTCCTGGTTATCTTCCAGGTCCAAGAGGGGAAGTTAGACAGAGAAATGTCCCAGCAGAGGACAGAGTCCCGGCAGAGGACAGAGTCCCAGCAGAGGACAGAGTCCCAGCAGAGGACAGAATCCCATCAGAGGACAGAGTCCCAGCTGACCAGAAACTGGGCGGAGCTGTTCGGACAGAGTTTGTTAAAAGAGTGTCTGATGCGAATCTGAACCTTCTCTTGGATAAACTTTATGAGCGTGGCGTGATAAGTTATGGTGAAATGCAGTCCGCCGCATCAAAACCCCAACTAGACAAAGCACGAGACATGATTGACGCGGTGCGAAGAAAGGGAGCTGAAGCCAGTTCAGTTCTGATCGCTGCTCTCCGTGAGGTGGATCCACGTCTTTCCAGAGTGCTGAAGTTGAGCTGAAGCAGAAGAGAAGAAACTGTGGTGATGAATCTCTGGTACAGCTGAGTGTTACCAGAGCTTGTCATATTTAAATGAGAAGTTTTTGGAAAGCGATCAAACTTGGACTACATTGGATGACTGTTGAGCAGCGACACAATTCTATTAACAGACAAATGTTTTGCTGTTATTAACACAAAGAAGCCTTTTTATATGACTGTGGCTGATCAAAAGGAGTTTAAAGCCAATGAAAAGAGAGAACCAGACAGATTATGATCCTTTGGTTCTTGACAAATGTAAAAGCCTCAAATAAGTAGCTACTGATCCTCCTCTAAAGACCACTCCGAGAACAATCCCCTTTGTGTTTTAAACATTGTCTCTACATTTTAAAGTTTTATTCTGAATGTCAGATGGTTACACGTAGTATCTTTGTCAACACACAACGTCAAAATATCAGTGGAATCAAAGGAAGATCAAGTATTTAGACCTTTTCAGCGTCTTTGTGTTAAACGACTCAGGTGAATTCTTACTAATCACGTTTTCATTGACTTTTAACATTTTTACATTTTTCTTTGCTTACATGAAGGGAAAACGCAGATATTTCCATGCGGTTTGGCCTCTCATTTACACGAAAACCCTGTTTTTATCACAGAAAACAATTATTTTTAAAAACTCGTATGTTCAACGTACAACTTATGTGTTGTCGTGTCAACTGGGAGAAACGGGGTTTGAGGTTCTCACGCTCATTCTATCTAGTTGTTTTGAAAGGAACAGGAAGTCGCTCGTGTTATTCATTGTTGTTGATTCTGAGGATTCTGATTGGCTTGCATGGCGTTATCCTTCTCCCTACACTGCCGCCCAGAGGTTTGGCATACCGTATTTCCTCAATTTAAAGCAGGGCCCCTATTAATGACCGGCCTCATTTAGTAACCGGGTGTAAAAGCAATTTTTACTAAATAAAAGCCGGCCTCTTTTATAAGCCGGGTGTCTTACCGGTGTTAAAGTCTGTTCCCCCGGCGATATGTGTCCCCCTTACCTTAACCTGCACCAACCTGACCCCTGACCCCAACCAGTCCTCCTTTAAGTTGTTAACATGAGCCCAAGTTTACCTGAACCCCAAACAGTTCTCTCTACAAGGCCTCACCTTAAACTGAAATCCTAACTCCAACCAGGAGGTGATGCTACGGAGAACACCATTCAGGAAACATCATTTGACGGTAACAGATTTCTGTATTTAGAAGTTTGGCCACACGAGTTAGTCCTGTAGGTAAATATGGTTGTTTCTCCTGCTGTCCTAGTCATTCTCTGTAAAGTCCAGCCGTTTACGCACGTTCTTCTGGGCTTTTTACTAGTTTAGACATTTTAAATCCTGTTAAAAGGAACATTCAGCTGTTTATTGTTTGTTTACATCCCAGTACTTCCAATATGGCCGACATCCGGGTAACTGGCTCCAATGTGCTGTGTAAAACACTCTAAAAAGTGCCAGTCAGAGCTGCTCTGATTTTCTTTTTTTGAATAAAAGCCTCCTTCAAATAATAGCCTGCCCCTATTATTAGCCGGGTCCCAAACTGATTTTTTATTAATAGAAGCCCCGGCTACTATTTGAGGAAATACGGTAGTTATAATGGCGCTCGACGGCGTATTTATGCGGGTTGATGTAAATGACAACTTTTTTGAAAACGATGATGTGTGCACAATGTTATTTTTGAAAACGGAGGAGGAGAATATTTGTTTCTCTAAATAACTGCTATGTATAAACGTGGCCTGAATGAATGGTTGGTTTCTGTTTCAGAGGGAGGGGTTAAGTTCAGTCTGGTTTGGTCATTTGTTTCTTTTCTTTGGCACAACCACATGCCCCATCCTCCCTCACCTTCTCAGAGCCTTAGTTTGTATTTGTATTGAGCTCACTGAATAAACTACTTTAACACTTTTAATCTGACTGTGTTTTTTTTATGGTTGTGCTGTCATCATTACATCAGTAAATCTGTGATCAGCCTCGCCAGCATCTCACGTCTGTTATTTTATCTTTATCTTCTATATATCTTCTATATATTCTTTATCTTTCCTCAATTGAACCAGGAGTTCTAGTGTCATTTTACAACTGTGTCAAAGCCCTGATGTGCAAAATAAATATGAATGAATAAATGAATGGATACATGATGATAAATAAAATAACGTGTAGATATAATAAGAGACGAAAAATTAGATAAAATATATAAAAGACATAAAAATCGAGAAATTTTAAATAAGTAAATATAACCCCAAAAACTATGTATATAAATGTAACAGAATTAACTAAAATTGATCAAAACCGTATAATACAATATAACAAACAAAATATAAACAGTATCTATAACCCATTCTAAATCAAAGCCTGTTAAAAGTTTTTTTTTCATATTATTTCTGTTTTTAAATTCAATTCATCACATTTGTGGCTGTTTTGTGTCAAGGTTTGTATGTGCAAAATAAATATGAATGAATTAATGAATACAAATAATAAAAGAACATATATTTGTATACACAAAGATAAAAGTTACACTAAAAACTAGATAAAATACATAGAAAATCAACAAATTACAAATAAGTTAATAAATATAATTTTAAAAATTTGCTGATTAAAACTACAACATAAACACAATAAAGAGACCAAAATAATCTAATACGTGTCTATAACCCATTCTAAGTCAAATCCTATTAAAAGTGTATTTTTGTTCATATTATTTCTGTTTTTAAATTAAATTCATCACATATTTGTGGCTGTTTTGTGTCGAGGTTTGTCCAGCAGGCGGCGCTGTTCCCTTTACTTTATATTCTGAGGAAACCTGCAGAGAAACAATTCAAACTCCAGTAACAGTTCAGAGGTAAAACTCATCTCAGATATATTAATTACAGATGAAAGTTTAGATTCTGGTTCTTCACTTGGCAAGCACTTAAATATGCTCAAAGGTAGCTGGTAGCACCAACATGTATTTTATTAAAATATACACATATTTTAATGCAAACAATTCTATCATTACCATAACATATAACCATTTTTCTTCAGTTTTCATTCAGATTTTGCTCTTTATACATTGTTAAAAACCATTATGTTTGATTATATTCTGTTAAAGTATGTATTTTTATAAAGTTTATTCAATTTTTATTGTATATAAGTGAGGGGAAAACATGACATTTATATCTGGATCCATTACAGTAATGAAATTGTGAATCAAAAATATGTTAAAAAATATAGAAAATATTATTTCAACACAAAACAATGCCTCATTATGGCTATATTGTTCGTTCATATAAAAGTGAAATATATTTAGTTTAATAAAGTTTGTCCTTATAATCTTCACAGACAGAACTTAGACTGGCTTCATGACAATCAGCCAGCTGGAGTCGGCCTTGAAATAGTTAATATAAATATTTAAATTCAAACACGTCATCACAGTTTGAATTAAAGAACCTTGAAAGGAAAGACCAACAAGACGACGCCCCAAACAACCACATGTTTACTGTTAATATTGTTATAATAATAATAATAATGTGAATCCTGTCAATCGTATCAAACCGACTTTTACTATATTTTATTATAATAAAAGGTTCTGCTGGTGTTAGCAGCTGCTGAGTGCAGGAAATGAAGCGTCCTCACGGGAGGCCGCTGTGACTCATACTTCCCATGATGCACCCCCCTCCTTCAGCCAAACACACACACACACACACACACACACACACACACACACACACACTTTCTCTCTGCAGAGCTGCTGCTCACACAGAGTCTCAGCTGCAGACATTTATTTTTAACAAAGTCTCGTCTGCAACTATTTAGTTCTGTTCTGCGTCACCATCCAGTCTGTAAACATGCAGATCTGGGGTCAGAAACTGTTTAGATATTGTTACCATGAAGTTTAATTTTGACACTTCGTCCCAACCCTGACTAGGTCTCAGCAAAGCTTCACAGCGTCAGGAGGGATTCTGGATTTTAGGGCTGTAAAGCTGCATTTTGACCAAAAAATGAGCAGCTAATAAGTCTGTCTGGTACGTCTACCTGTAGATGTAAGGTCAGCTCCTTTAAATCAGGACTAAAAACACTATAGTTTACTGCAGCGTACTCTTAACTTTAACACTTATCTGCTCTACTCTACTGCCCTTACTTTTTAACTACGCAATGTTTGACTTGTGCTTTTTATTATTTTATCTCTTTTTTTATCCTGCTGTATCTTATTTTATCTTATTTGTATTTTTATTTCTATTTCCCTGTTTTAATTGACTGTTTTTACTGTTTTCAACTGTGTCTTGCTGTTTTTAATGTGTATGTAAAGCACTTTGAATCACCTTGTGTTGAATTGTGCAATACAAATAAACTTGCCTTGCCTTGCCTAAAGGTACTAAAATGTTTTGCAAAAATAATATCAGAGCTGAAACCATTAACCCTACCAACCTTCCAGCCATCTTGTTCATCAGGAATAAACTTTAACAATTACTTGTACTTTGTTTTTACCCGCCGTGGTTACAAATTAAATGCACAGTTCCTGTTTCGGCTGCTTTCAATGACTTTCACTAATTTACAAAATGTTGCAATAGCAGCAAATGTCAAAAAAAGGAAGAAATGAGTGTAACAGAAATATGAGCACTGTGCAAGAATATCCCAGAGGTCATTTGGTGTGCACATGAGAGAGCACTGCAACATTTTCAAAAACTCTTGCACAGTTTTTGCTCCTGCTGCCAATCGTGGCAACCTGAGCCTGAGGTTGCCGAGTCCTGCTCTACAGATGTTTTATAGCAGGAGTCAGCAACAATCACATTCATCTGTTGTATTAAAGTGACGCTCTTTACAACTTTTTAAGACGTCATGTTCAGTGTTTAGACAAACGCAGGATGCAGGATCCATCATGCGGCGTTCCACAGGGATTGATGTTAGGACCACTACACTTTCTAATATGTAAATAATATAAACTGGGTGTTTGTTTTTTTAACTGTATGCTGATGATGAGCTTTGTAAGCAGATGCAAAATGTGTCTTTGATACAAAAAAATACTACATCTAGTGAAGACTGAAACTATTTTATTTGCAGGAAATAGTAAAAGTGTTTGTCCCAGATTTGATAGTTTTTTTGGTGCAGCTCGGTTAAATGGCAAACCACTGTGGCCTCATTTGGTCGGGTTATTTAATGAGAATCTGGTCCAAAGTTATTTTAGATGTATTTATTTTAACGGCAGCTTCACTCTGAATCCGTTTTAGTTTTTTTTTTTAAAAAGGTGTAATGAGAGAAGTCAGAGATGAGTGAAGGTTCTTCAGATTTTAGAAAATGTATAATGATAATTAAACGTGCACACTTCAAAATCTATAATGTTTGAAAATCTGTGTTTTAACATTTTCAACTTGTGGTTCATGCTACGTACAAACTTTCTGTTTGTTTTTTTAATGTATTTCATATTTCTTTGTATGCAGGATTATACTCTTTGGGGAGGTAACTTTCGCCCCCTGATTTTGTTTATTTTGCTAAGTTTCTTATGTGTAGTTTACAAAATCAAATCCATCCTTTTTAGTACTGGTTGCATTTAGTACAAACTTGAAATGAGACAGAAATGGTGCAATGAGCCTTTAATTTACAACATGCAACAAATCACAACTTGTAGTTTAAACACACTTTTAAAAAATGTAGAAAAACAACACAAGTCATGTGAGCTCTTTGTGATGTGGCTTATAATAATACTGTGGTGGACATCTTTTCTTCTAAAACAGAATAAAATCACTTCATTTCTTCACCCCACCAGCTCAAACCCTAAGACACACTTCAGTTTCTCTCCTCGCTGAAACCCCGTCGCTCCGTCAGCTCGCTGATCGCAGGTTGACGGACCGATCCAAACAACACAACATTAAGGCACTTTGGAGAAAAACCCAAATCATCTGAACTATCAGGGCGTCCGAGTCCACTGGGCTCTTTTCTGTTTTGTTCATGTTTTAGCTCGCTAGTAACGAGCACTGATCGAGAACCGTGACGGAAACCTGGACATTCAGAAGTTTGAAGGAAGCGATCACCGGCTATTACCTCAACTTCTAGGTGATAAAAATTATGTCAGATTGGTGTAAAGTGACAAAAAACATGATTTACTTTGACTGAGAAAAGTCTCTTCCATGTCCCAACAGCCTGGAAATCTACTCATTGAACCTAAATCCTGTATTTGGGTCAGTGACAAATAAGGGTTGGCAAGATGTCAAATGGTGTAACCACAAAAAAAAATGTTTTATATTAAATACTTAATCCACCTACATTGTATTTTATATTATTTTTTATATATTAGTGGACTTATACATATAATTACTTCATTTTCAAACAAATTATTATTATCATTTTTTTTTACCATTTCTACATTTACACATTTTCATCCATATTGAGCAGAACATATTCTAAATACAACCATTTTTTCTAAAGTTTTGACAAATTATGTAAAATTTCTTATATACCATAGTGTTGCAATGTAAACGTGGATTGTATTTTTTTTTATTTCTTTGGGTTTTGTTTTCGGAGTTATTGGCCATTCGACTGATGGGATTTCAGTTCAATGGGAAATTTGTGGAACTATTGGGACATTGGACCAAAGAGTCCTCAGTTCCATTACAATCCAATCAAACCTCATGAAACCAAACATGGTGCAGAACTTCTTGTTTCCACATGGTTCGGACGGACTTTCATGGCACTTTTCTCAGTCTGGAAAAATCTCGTTTTGTTTTGTTTTTCTGTTTTTCACCCACCTCACACCTTTAATTTAACCTCTAAATCTGAACTTCAAAGTTTATTTTTGGCCTTGGAAACAGAACAATTCCACTTCAGGCTCCAGTCAGTCGCTGATCCGAGCCTTTCCATCGCACCGCTCTACGTCTCTCCACCAGCAGATTGTTGTCAATTCAGAAAGAGATCGGAAGACCAATCGAAAGGTCCAGAACAGCAACTGAAAGGAGCTGCAGGTTTATGCTAACCTCTGATAACGAGGTTAAAACATGAACACTGAACTTTAAGGGACATTAAGAGAACATCAATGAACCCCGAAAATCAAGAAAGAAATCCTAGTCAAGTCACTAAAAGTGAAAGTGTCCATGCAGGTCGTACGGTCCTGGATCAGTACAATCTACAGTCTACTGTTTCTCCCAGTGGACAGGCATCAGGCCACTTTGCCTCAGTGAGAATAGAAAGCATCATTAAGCATCAGAAAGTACATTCATGCCAAAATAAATAATGTAAACAGTCTGGTTCTGTCCGGCCTGGAGCCAGAATGAATATTTGATCGGAGTTTAAAAGCTGAAACCTTCTGAAACTCTGACTTGGTGGACAGATTCATTCTGGTTCCAGACAAAACGTCCAGGCAGCAATATAAAACCCAGCTTTGGGGTCAAAAAATAACAAGATGCACCAATAAAAAAGATCTAAATTTGATACCAAAACTGGAAGCTGAGCAGATACTGATGGAAAAACTCTGTTTATCAAAAGTTCAACAATAGAAATACTAAAAATCTGGAAACAAATCAACGCACGCAGACTAAATCTCAAAGATCTCACTTCATTTTGTCCGGTAAGACTAAACTAAAGCTTCAGCTCCTGATGTTCATTTACATCAGACAGGATCATTTCATTATGCTCAGCTACAATGGTATCAGCAAGAAGTTTTATCAGTGCACCAATAACAAGCTTTCATAAGTCCAACTGGTCCAGAACAAAAACTAAATACAGTACGGTAAGCAGCAAATACACAGCGTGTGAACATCTTGGACCATCACAGAAAGTTTAAAAAAAAAAAAACATTTGAAAGTGAAATGCAGTGATGATAGTTTGTAGAAAAGAGCTTTTGAATAGTTGTGAGTGTAACAGGAGTTACAGAGGAACGACCCGACACACCGCAAGATCCTGCACGGCCTCGATAAAAGCTGACGATCGTGAAGAAGACGTGATGAAATCTTTGGCTGAGAATCTAAAATGGTGCTCGGAGATCTCACCGCGAGACACGTCCAACAACTTCCGCCACTCCGCTCAGCACGGACTCTACACATAATAAGATACTGTGCCGTTATCATACCATATTTATGATTCAAAATTGGCGTAAAAGAAGAAGTAGAAGCCTTTGTCTCATCGAGCTGCTTTTAATTTCCATCCGGCTGATGACGGATACTTTGTAGCCGAACACTTTCTCTATCGTTCAGGTTCATCCGATTCTTTGTCCGTTTGATCAATTTTCACATTTATTTGTTTGCATTTTCACTCCAAAGTCAAACAACTTAATTTGCTACGCCACTGTATAGAAAACAGATGGACAAACGTGACGGTTCAGGATTTATTTGACCTGCCCGTCAGAACTCTGCTTGCCCGAGGTTCATTTTTTCTTGCCCCAATACAAATCTTTTTAATTCTTAGCGGTTACCAAACGGCGACAGAGACTGAAGGCTGTCTGCAGCCATATTAGTTGCCATGATATCGAGATGCTGACGGCTCTTGTTATGGAACTCCAGAAACTTGTCAAACCTGCAACATTCCCACTGAACTACCTCCACCCGTGTCTCCAGGATAACTGGAACGCTGGTTTGCGCTTCAGAGACGAGTAAGAAACTATTCTGGATTCAGCACCACAAATGGAAAACTTGAGGACAAGTTTGGTTTGTAAAATGCAGCTGCAACAGTACTAACAGTAACAGCAACTTTAGCTCGTCTCTGGCACCGTGAATGAACATTATTAATTATGTGTTCTGCGTTGGAACATGAATTTGTTGGAACTTGGTGGATCAGGTCTTCTTCTTATAACGTTTTCTGACCTGGTATTGATTAACTTGGTGTGAGGGTGGACTGTGGGCCGAGTACCAACCCAGTAAATGTTGCAGGGGAAGAATCACCAGAGGATGCATGAATTATTCTGCACTTGGTGCCTTAGCGTCGACCGTTTCTGCACACTTGGTTCAAGTTTTCAGTTTAATGTTCTTCACTAGCAGGACGTTTTTGCATGTTGAACGTGTCTCGCAGCAGTGAAGCTGTCGGCCCGCTGTGACCTCGCCGTGTGTCGGGGCTTTGAGGGACGCACCAGAGTTAAGACAATAATCTGTATTTATATCCACTGTTGTTTGTCCGGTAAACCTAAACTTCCACGCGGTCAAAGTGAAACATTCAATTTATGATCCGATTAGACACAAATCCTTCAGTCTGTACTCGGAGCCGCTTCGCGTTCAGTGCAAAAAATCAGAAGCGTCGCACGAGGATTTTTGGCATCTGATGGACAGTAAGGCAGTAATCTGAGGATTAACAGTTCAGTTTCACACCGTCGAGAGTTTTTTGTAACAAGGAATGGCAGCAAAGTTTCAGAACCCCCCCTCTGTCCTCCAGGACCCGGATCAGCATGGTCTTAGTTCTACAAACATTTCTCAGACGTACAAACACTTCGGTTGGTTGGTTGGTTGGTTGAGTTAAAGCAGAACTTCCTATAAATTAACGGGTAGATGTTTTCGTGACCAACCGGTCAGGCTGCGTTGTTGTTGTTGTTGTTGTTAGAAACAATGAGGCCGAGCTCTTAGAATTAATTTGTTTAGATCAGAAAAAAATTAAAGTCAGTGTTTCAGAGTTCCCCACATAAACTAGGATGTTTCGAGGTTAGCATGTGTTAAGTTAAACTATGAAATAAACGAGTTAGTTAGTTAAAATTCACAGAAAAGTTTTTCCGCTGGCTTGAGGTGTTTTTGTCATTTCTGAAAAATAGTTAAATTGCTAAACAGGAGATGGAAACTTTTTTTCTGAATCTCTGAATTCTGATCAGCTGATTCCTCTGAAAACATCTCTCCATTTTTTTTCTCCTTTTGTTGTTGTTTTCTCTCTCAGCCTGCAGTCACACTGCCCCCTGCTGACCAAAGGACATTACTGCAGCTTTGTTTATTTGATGGAAACTCACTGATTCCCATTTTCTTTAACCCTTGTGCAGTCTTAATATTCTATGCTCTCCCCTTGTCCTGAGGTAAAAAAAATGACTCATTACTCCTAAAATAAAGCAGAATTATTGTATTTAAAACCTCAAATATATTTTCCCACGAAGAAACAACCTGTCTTTCACTGAAAATTCTGTGAATATTTGGATTTTCCAGAAAAACTGAAGGGAAAAAATGACTTGAACTACTTTGACGTTATAATTTTACAGATAAGCAACAAAATACGAAACATTTCCCCGACCAAATAAATAAGATAGAAATGTAGGAAAAGTCGTCAAATTTCGCCATAAAGAAAGATCATTTAGTACTTGTTTTTGTTTTTGGTTGGGGAATATCGTGATTTATGTTTCTTAAGACAACACCAGGGTTAATGCTACATTTCAGGATTTTGCTTTTGATTCAATGGAAACACGGCTAGTAAATAACAATATCAGCGACCTCAGACTGTGTTTTGGTCCGCTTGAATTAACCAGAACAAAGATTTAACGGCGGCAGTGTTGGACTGAAACAGACCAAACTTAGAGAGACAATAACAGACTTCTCTTCACTGTCGAGGTTCAGTCCTTCAGAAATGTTTGTAGAACTAAAAGACAAACTGCATTTGAATCCACTGGTGAACTTTGGCTTTAATGTGACAGACACTGTGGGGCTGAACGCTGTGGAAACCTGAGCACGGATCAATAAAGTGTTTACAGTCACTGAATGAAAGCAAATGTTCATAATAATCACAGACAAATAGTGAAAATCCTCCAGCATGTGATGGTGGCGAGGCGTCTCAGATGTTTTGTGCTTTAACAGTCGAACAGAGTCGTGACTCCTGATTGTTTACATTAAGTGCATCGTTCTGGATATTTGTTGGAGTTTTTTCAAGATTTTTTTCTGACGTCAGTTTTTGTGCTTTCATCCAGCTGCAGAACGAGTCAACGCTGCGTTAGTTTAAAGCTTCTCAGAACAATAATAACTGCACGCTTTTAATCTGAAAGCATTTTCCAGAAGTCTTGCTTCAAAGTTTAATTTATGAATCCATGCATATGTTTTTTAATCTTTACATTCAATTAATAAATCTATATACACGTTTGAATTGATCTGCAGATATAGATTTTTATCCATGTGTACATTTTATAAATCCATGTTTACGTCTGTACGTTTCATTATTCTTTTAACACACACACATATATATGTATGTGTATATATAAATGTTGAAGTTTCAAACATTTTTTATGAACTCATGCAAACGTTTTATTGATCCGTCTGCACGAAGCCTGTAATAATCTGTGTGTTTTATTATTAAAAACACAGATTTGAGTTTTTATAATCATGCATAAATGTTTCTGATTCCGTGCGTATGTTTCAATAATCCATGTGTACATATTTATCTGTGCATAAACTTTATAAATCCATGTTCACACTTTCAACATCAACATGGATATGTTTATTATCTTCACTCGTCTGTGAGCGTATAAAGTTTATTGATTTGTGCAAACAGATTTCCACAGCAGTATTTTTCCACCATTTGACTCAGAATAAATCATGATCCTGTTTTAGTTGAACTGCTCTCTGATCAGTGATGTGCTTTGTGAAACTCAGATTGAATTTGAACTGAAATGATATAACATATTTTGTTTTAAAAAGCACCGCGGCGCGTCGTACCGGTCCGTGTGACAGCGTGTGGGAGTGAAACTGGAACAGACGGCGTCCTCGTGAACATTTCGTCATGGTAACGTGACCATTAATGTCTCAAATCAATGGCACGCTTTATTTTGAACACAGTACATTACTGTGGCTGATGCTGCTCTGCTTTTATTCTTGTCAACAAACATGTGAGTCTCTCTGACTGACTGATCCACAAACATCTTTAACCCTTCAGTTGTCTGAGTGTTTACCAGCAGAGGAAACCCCCCAATGATCTGTTTTCAACTGGACTTTTCCCAGAATGACCCCAAACACTTTCTACATATTTCCATGAAAGCTGAACACCAACAGGGGACAAATTTGGCCTTCAGGGTCATTTTTGACCAAAAAAAACGTAAAAACCATAAAAACCATGCATGCAAACTTGCACGTATGCATGCACGCTTGCTAAAAAAATGATGTTGACACCTGTGCAGAATCTTTAGCAATAAAACTTTAGCAATTAAAATAAACCTCTACTTTAGTAAAACAGTAAATTACAAAGGTGTGCTGTAATAAAAACGAGTGGATTTTACTGATTAAATCCAGTTTTTCTGCTCTGTAAAGAGAGAAAACCTTGTTATTCATAGAGTTTGCGATGAGTGACAGTTTGTTTCTTCATGCAAAATAGATTTGGGTTTTATAATTCAATCAAGCTGCTTTATTTAAGGATTCAGTGAAGGCGGGTCAGTTTTAAACTTCAGGACAACAACAGAGAACAGACATCAGACAACACAAGGGGTTAAAACACAAATACTGTGTTTGTTTTTTGAAGAAAGTCTCATCTGCTCAGTGTCGTTTCTGTTGTTTTGTCGTTCTGAACCAAACAATCAGCAGATTAGCCGTCAGGAGCCGTTTGTTTTGTTTGTGCACGAGGGGTTTGTTGACAATAACAAAAACAAAGATTATCACCAGACTTTTGTTTTAATCACAGAAAGATGCAGCTCTTTTTCATCGGTGTTTGTTTTGCATTGATAGCATGCTAATGTTTGCTCTTTTGTTTCAATTCACAGAATTCGTGTTAGCATGCTATTGTTGTCTTTAGCACACATTTAGCCCCTGAGTTATGTTTTAGCATGCTAACAGAGTCATTAGCATGCAGGTCGTTTCCTGTAGAAATATCAGCCTGTGAATGTTTGTCAGCACACTGGGATGATGCACACTGGGATGATGACGCACAGTGAGCTAGCAGACATTAGCATAGCAGGCTAACAGGGCTATACTGTGCGTCGAGTCTCTGCTGGGCGTTTAAGAAACGTGATTTTTTTTTTAAAAAGAGTTGAATGCGGAAGTTATAAAGTAGAATAAAAACATTTAAAACAAGCTGGAATGAATGAAATATTGGAATCAAACTGTAAACAGCAGCAGTGCAACAAAAAGGCGACTGGTGGGATTTTGGCGGCACACTCGTGGGATTTTGGCGGGAAATCTGCGCTATGGCACACGGCAGGAAGAGGGCGCTGTTGGTCAGAGCTAACGCCGCTAAAACTGTTCTAAGAAGCGTCTCTACATCTCTGATAGTAGGAGGATGAAGGAGGGAAAGAATTAAGCTCTGAGAGGAGGGAAAGTCTGGGCGGGGAGCAGGAGGCATGATGGGAAATGTAGTCCCCCAGGCGGAGGAGAGTTTGTGTCGATGGTTACAATGTGACTGAGCACCGTTAACATGAAGAGAAATAAATACTGTGATGCTGTCCTGTCGGCTGGTCCCCCATCAGATGTTCAAATCTATTATCCAATCAGGTTGATTATCCAGGCGGTCGCTAGGCAGAAAAAGTGACAGGACACAGCGAGCCGCCAACAGACGCCTGATTCGCTCAACACGGCGATTATTACACCGCTGCACCTGGAGAGGAGGAGGAGGAGGAGGAGAAGAGGAGAGAGGAGGAGGAGGAAGAAAGGAGAGGGGAGGAGGAGGAGGAGGAAGAAAGGAGAGGAGGAGGAGGAGGAAGAAAGGAGAGGAGAGGAGGAGGGAGGAGAGGAGGAGGAGGTGAACAGAGGAGAGGTGGAGGAAAGGAGAGGAGGTGAAGATGAAGGAGGAGAGGAGGAGGAGAGGAAGAAAGGAGAGGTGGAGGAGGAGAAGGAGAGGAGAAGAGAGGGAGGGGGGAAAAGGAGGTGAAGAGAGGAGAGGAGGAGGTGAAGGAGCAGAGGAAGAGGAGAGGAGGTGAAGGACGAGAGGAGAGGAGAGGAGGACAGAAGGATGGAAAAGAGGTAATAAACAAGACAGGATGAAGGACACAAAAGAGGTAAAGATGGAAAGAAAAGGGAAGGACAGATGAAAGGAGGAGAAGAGAAGAGAGGAGAGGAGGTGAAGGAGGAGAGGAGAGGAGAAGAGTGAGGGGGAGGGAACAGGGGAAAAGAAGACAGGATGAAGGAGAGATAACAGGAGGGAAAGATGGAAATAAAAAATGAAGGACAACAAACGAGGGAAGGACAGATGAAGGAAAAAGAGAAAAATGAGACTTTGGCTGCAGTAAAAATAGTTTCTATCATGTGACTGTGATGTCATCAGAAACAGCCGTCTCAGTGTTCACATCTGTGATGTCACAACGGCTCGTTAGCATGTTAGCATCGTTAGCATTCCTCACTGAAACCAACAGACTGTTTACACTGAGGAGCAGCTGCTGCTGTAGATAAAACATTTATTATTATTATTATTGATAATAAGTGAGAGCGGCAGGACGTACCGGTCTGATGAGAGCCGCAGGTCACGCTGTAGGACGTCCACAGACTGACGACCATCAGGAACGTCGTGATGAAGCCGAACACCTGCAGACACACAGCAGAGTCGGAAAATTAACTGAAAATTTAAATAAAACCTGTGGTGATCCTCGATCCACACAAAAACCACACAAGCATGCATACACCATGCTGGAAAATGATGCTGACACCAAAGTTATAATAGTTTTTCATTACTTTTAGTTTTAATTTCGTTGTGATTTTTTTGTTTTGAAATGCAGTCAGTTTTAAAGTGAGTTTGCTAGTTTTAGTTAGTTTTGATTTTTTTTTGAAAATGCTTAGTTTTAGTTTAGTTTTTATTAGTTGTAGTTTAGTTTTTATTAGTTTTAGTTTAGTTTTTATTAGTTTTAGTTTAGTTTTTATTAGTTGTAGTTTAGTTTTTATTAGTTTTAGTTTAGTTTTTATTAGTTGTAGTTTAGTTTTTATTAGTTTTAGTTTAGTTTTTATTAGTTTTAGTTTAGTTTTTATTAGTTGTAGTTTAGTTTTTATTAGTTTTAGTTTAGTTTTTATTAGTTGAAGTTTAGTTTTTATTAGTTTTAGTTTAGTTTTTATTAGTTGTAGTTTAGTTTTTATTAGTTGTAGTTTAGTTTTTATTAGTTGTAGTTTAGTTTTTATTAGTTTTAGTTTAGTTTTTATTAGTTGTAGTTTAGTTTTTATTAGTTTTAGTTTAGTTTTTATTAGTTGTAGTTTAGTTTTTATTAGTTTTAGTTTAGTTTTTATTAGTTGTAGTTTAGCTTTTATTAGTTTTAGTTTAGTTTTTATTAGTTGTAGTTTAGTTTTTATTAGTTGTAGTTTAGTTTTTATTAGTTGTAGTTTAGTTTTTATTAGTTGTAGTTTAGCTTTTATTAGTTGTAGTTTAGTTTTTATTAGTTGTAGTTTAGCTTTTATTAGTTGTAGTTTAGTTTTTATTAGTATTAGTTTAGCTTTTATTAGTTTTAGTTTAGTTTTTATTAGTTGTAGTTTAGTTTTTATTAGTTGTAGTTTAGTTTTTATTAGTTGTAGTTTAGTTTTTATTAGTTGTAGTTTAGTTTTTATTAGTTGTAGTTTAGCTTTTATTAGTTTTAGTTTAGTTTTTATTAGTTGTAGTTTAGTTTTTATTAGTTGTAGTTTAGCTTTTATTAGTTGTAGTTTAGTTTTTATTAGTTGTAGTTTAGCTTTTATTAGTTTTAGTTTAGTTTTTATTAGTTGTAGTTTAGTTTTTATTAGTTGTAGTTTAGTTTTTATTAGTTTAGTTTTTATTAGTTGTAGTTTAGTTTTTATTAGTTGTAGTTTAGTTTTTATTAGTTGTAGTTTAGCTTTTATTAGTTTTAGTTTAGTTTTTATTAGTTGTAGTTTAGTTTTTATTAGTTGTAGTTTAGCTTTTATTAGTTGTAGTTTAGTTTTTATTAGTTGTAGTTTAGCTTTTATTAGTTGTAGTTTAGTTTTTATTAGTTGTAGTTTAGCTTTTATTAGTTTTAGTTTAGTTTTTATTAGTTGTAGTTTAGTTTTTATTAGTTGTAGTTTAGTTTTTATTAGTTGTAGTTTAGTTTTTATTAGTTTTAGTTTAGTTTTTATTAGTTGTAGTTTAGTTTTTATTAGTTGTAGTTTAGCTTTTATTAGTTTTAGTTTAGTTTTTATCAGTTGTAGTTTAGTTTTTATTAGTTGTAGTTTAGTTTTTATTAGTTTTAGTTTAGTTTTTATTAGTTGTAGTTTAGTTTTTATTAGTTGTAGTTTAGTTTTTATTAGTTGTAGTTTAGCTTTTATTAGTTTTAGTTTAGTTTTTATTAGTTGTAGTTTAGTTTTTATTAGTTGTAGTTTAGCTTTTATTAGTTGTAGTTTAGTTTTTATTAGTTGTAGTTTAGCTTTTATTAGTTTTAGTTTAGTTTTTATTAGTTGTAGTTTAGTTTTTATTAGTTGTAGTTTAGTTTTTATTAGTTTAGTTTTTATTAGTTGTAGTTTAGTTTTTATTAGTTTTAGTTTAGTTTTTATTAGTTTTAGTTTAGTTTTTATTAGTTGTAGTTTAGTTTTTATTAGTTTTAGTTTAGTTTTTATTAGTTGTAGTTTAGTTTTTATTAGTTGTAGTTTAGTTTTTATTAGTTGTAGTTTAGTTTTTATTAGTTTTAGTTTAGTTTTTATTAGTTGTAGTTTAGTTTTTATTAGTTGTATTTTAGTTTTTATTAGTTGTAGTTTAGTTTTTATTAGCTGAAGTTTAGTTTTTATTAGCTGTAGTTTAGTTTTTATTAGTTGTAGTTTAGTTTTTATTAGTTGTATTTTAGTTTTTATTAGTTGTAGTTTAGTTTTTATTAGTTTTAGTTTAGTTTTTATTAGTTGTAGTTTAGTTTTTATTAGTTGTAGTTTAGTTTTTATTAGTTGTAGTTTAGTTTTTATTAGTTTTAGTTTAGTTTTTATTAGTTGTAGTTTAGTTTTTATTAGTTGTAGTTTAGTTTTATTAGTTTAGTTTTTATTAGTTGTAGTTTAGTTTTTATTAGTTTTAGTTTAGTTTTTATTAGTTTTAGTTTAGTTTTTATTAGTTTTAGTTTAGTTTTTATTAGTTGTAGTTTAGTTTTTATTAGTTGTAGTTTAGTTTTTATTAGTTGTAGTTTAGTTTTTATTAGTTGTAGTTTTTTTGTAATGGGGTATTTGTTGGGTCCAGATTCAATAAGGTCACAATAAATGTTTCCTTTATTTCCTTTGTCTGATCCATCTCAGCCCCAATAAGTTTATTAAGTCATAAAACCAGATAGATGAAATAGATTTAATAACAACCAAAAAGGTTTACGGATGAAAAAAGTTGACAAAGACGAAAACGAAGGACATTTTCACTATAATTTTAGTTAGTTTTGTAACCACAAAATACAGTTTCAGTAAGTTATCGTTTTATAAAAAACATTTTTATTTTTATTTCAGTTAAAGAAAATGTTTTTTCAAGTCTAGTTTTCGTTAGTTTTCGTTGATTATAATAACCTTGGTGTGTGGTCTCCCTTGTTTTGTCCTGCGCTATGAGCCGATTCAGGACAAAACAAACAAACAAACAAAGACTCACAAGAACAACAACAACAAAATGCTCTCTGTCATCTGCTCTTAACCCTTTGATGCACAACATGGGTCTAAAGTGACCCGACTAAGTTTTTATATTCTATATCTTTGCAATAAATTAATTTCATCGTTCAGTATTTCATGTTTTCCTCAAATAACTTGTTTTTGATCATCATACATCCTAGCTTTTTGTTTTAATGTCTTACTTTTTGAATAAAAACCCTTTTTTAATCACTACGCTTCTAATACACCAGGTCATTTTTGACCCATGTTGTGCATTAGAAGGTGTTTATATGTTGAACATCAAAGGGATAAAAAATATTATAGATTCACGCTGTAAATGAAAGTGTTACTGGAACTATTGTTTGTTGATTTTCAGTGCAAAATTTCTGCACAAGTTCCTGGTTTTCCTGTTTTTTTTGCTGTTGAAATGGGTGAAATAATGTTAAAACTTGAAAGAGGAAGACCTTTGACAGAAACGTCACGGTGTAACTGTGTTTTACAGTCATCATGTGAGATCATCTTATCTGATTATTCCTGTTTTGAAGTGGACTCTGATCTGTTTTGTCTCAGTAACAGCTGTGTGGTGGCGTGTTGACGTACCGATCCCGCCACCAGCGCTGAAACTCCTCCGCTGTTCACCGCGGCGACGATGGAGGCGATGAAGATGAGGACGGCCCCGACAGCGTAATGAAAGAACTCCTGAAACACATCACACACACACACACACACACACACACACTTTACTACAGCATACAGGATCATCTCAATGTGTTAAAATATGATGGAAGTACATCTCAGTTCAGATCAGACAAACTCAGTTGATACGATGAATTTTGGACAAATAAAGAAGCAGACAACAACATAAAAACATCTCTCTGTCTGTGCATTGATATATATATATATATATATATATATATATATATATATATGAACTTCATTATTAAACTAAACCATAACAAAAACATATCACTGTCCAAAAATTACAACCAATACTAAAAATCAACAAGAAGACGCCAGAAATCGTAACAAATATACAATATTTAGCACAATAATATAGATAATGAGCAAAAAAAAGGGCTCAAATCGACCACAAAAATGACAAAAAATTACCACAAAAAGACACAAATTGACCAAAAAAGACACAAAATGACAAAAAAAAGACACAAAATGACCAAAAAAGACACATAATGACCCAAAAAAAAGACCCATAATGACCACAAAATGCTTAAAAAAAGACACAAAATGCTTAAAAAAAGACACAAAATGACCAAAAAAGACCCAAAATGCTTAAAAAAAGACCCAAAATGACCAAAAAAGACCCAAAATGACCAAAAAAGACACAAAATGACCAAAAAAAGACACAAATTGACCAAAAAAAGACACAAATTGACCACAAAATGCTTAAAAAAAGACACAAAATGACCAAAAAGGACACAAATTGACCACAAAGTTATTAAAAAAAGACACAAATTGACCCAAAAAAGACACAAAATGACCACAAAATGCTTAAAGAAAGACACAAAATGACAAAAAAAAGACACAAAATTACCAAAAAAGACACAAATTGACCAAAAAAAGACACAAAATGACCACAAAATGCTTAAAAAAAGACACTAAATGACCAAAAAAGACATTAAATGACCAAAAAGACTAAAACACATTAACACATGAACACTTTAACACAGTGGAGACAGAGCTGACTTCCAAAATGATTTGGCGACCCCCAGAAATCATCTCGCGACCCTAATTGGGGCCGGGACCCCCAGGTTGAGAACAGCTGCTATAGATGACATATTGTTCGGAGGCCAACATTTACATTTAAAACACTTTTTAAAATTGGTCTTTTGTTTCAAACCGAACGGAACCATGAAACTAATTCTCCCCAGTGGGACCAAGCAGCTGATCTGCAGCTCTGAGTGGTAGGAACGTGGACGTTCTGTGGTTCAGGTGGTTTAATGGTTTCAGTTCGTCGGTTTCCTTTAAGAACCTCACTGCATCACACCCGTCTGTCCCTTTAAGGAGCTGCAGCAGAACTCTTTATTCATGTTGTTCATGAGTCGTAAGAAGCTAATTAACACGATCACATGATCAGAAGTCTCCAGTCAGGCTTTAATGTGAAACTTCTTCCATTTATAGACCTGCTTCATGTTGTTGTCCATCTCACGCTGTTTGATTCTATTCTAGGGCTGGGCGATACATATCACATTAAAAAATATATTGATGTATTTTTTAATGTGATGTAGAATTAGACCATATCACATATATCGATATAGTTCAGTTTTTTTCTTTCTTTCTCTATAAATGCTGCCCTTACTAGGGGTTGTCATATTAAGTTATTTTGTAATTTTGTAATGTTCGTTATTCTTTTCTCATGTAAATATTTATTTCAGAAAAAGATTGGCCTATTTTATTTCATAGGCTATTTTTATTTAAGATATTTGTTTTATTTAAATGTGCACTTTATGGAGCTTTGAGCTTATTAGACTTTATTCTCTATATTTAGACTTTATTCTCTATATTTAGACTTTATTATCCACATTTAGACTTTATTCTCTATATTTAGACTTTATTCTCCACATTTAGACTTTATTCTAGACATTTAGACTTTATTCTCTATATTTAGACTTTATTCTAGACATTTAGACTTTATTCTCTACATTTAGACTTTATTCTAGACATTTAGACTTTATTCTCTATATTTAGACTTTATTCTCTATATTTAGACTTTATTCTCCACATTTAGACTTTATTCTCCACATTTAGACTTCATACTAGACATTTAGACTTTATTCTAGACATTTAGACTTTATTATCCACATTTAGACTTTATTCTCTATATTTAGACTTTATTCTAGACATTTAGACTTTATTCTAGACATTTAGACTTTATTCTCTATATTTAGACTTTATTCTCTATATTTGGACTTTATTCTCTACATTTAGACTTTATTCTAGACATTTAGACTTTATTCTCTACATTTAGACTTTATTCTAGACATTTAGACTTTATTCTAGACATTTAGACTTTATTCTCTATATTTAGACTTTATTCTCTACATTTAGACTTTATTCTAGACATTTAGACTTTATTCTCTACATTTAGACTTTATTCTAGACATTTAGACTTTATTCTCCACATTTAGACTTTATTCTAGACATTTAGACTTTATTCTAGACATTTAGACTTTATTCTAGACATTTAGACTTTATTCTCTATATTTAGACTTTATTCTCTACATTTAGACTTTATTCTACACATTTAGACTTTATTCTCTACATTTAGACTTTATTCTCTACATTTAGACTTTATTCTAGACATTTAGACTTTATTCTCTATATTTAGACTTTATTCTAGACATTTAGACTTTATTCTCTACATTTAGACTTTATTCTAGACATTTAGACTTTATTCTCTACATTTAGACTTTATTCTCTACATTTAGACTTTATTCTAGACATTTAGACTTTATTCTAGACATTTAGACTTTATTCTAGACATTTAGACTTTATTCTCTATATTTAGACTTTATTCTAGACATTTAGACTTTATTCTAGACATTTAGACTTTATTCTAGACATTTAGACTTTATTCTCTACATTTAGACTTTATTCTCTATATTTAGATTTTATTCTAGACATTTAGACTTTATTCTCTATATTTAGACTTTATTCTAGACATTTAGACTTTATTCTAGACATTTAGACTTTATTCTCTATATTTAGACTTTATTCTCTATATTTAGACTTTATTCTCTACATTTAGACTTTATTCTAGACATTTACACTTTATTCTCCACATTTAGACTTTATTCTAGACATTTAGACTTTATTTTCTATATTTAGACTTTATTCTCTATATTTAGACTTTATTCTCTATATTTAGACTTTATTCTCTACATTTAGACTTTATTCTAGACATTTAGACTTTATTCTCTACATTTAGACTTTATTCTAGACATTTAGACTTTATTCTAGACATTTAGACTTTATTCTCTATATTTAGACTTTATTCTCTACATTTAGACTTTATTCTAGACATTTAGACTTTATTCTCTATATTTAGACTTTATTCTCTACATTTAGACTTTATTCTAGACATTTAGACTTTATTCTAGACATTTAGACTTTATTCTCTATATTTAGACTTTATTCTCTACATTTAGACTTTATTCTAGACATTTAGACTTTATTCTCTACATTTAGACTTTATTCTAGACATTTAGACTTTATTCTAGACATTTAGACTTTATTCTCTACATTTAGACTTTATTCTAGACATTTAGACTTTATTCTCCACATTTAGACTTTATTCTAGACATTTAGACTTTATTCTAGACATTTAGACTTTATTCTCTATATTTAGACTTTATTCTCTACATTTAGACTTTATTCTAGACATTTAGACTTTATTCTCTATATTTAGACTTTATTCTCTACATTTAGACTTTATTCTAGACATTTAGACTTTATTCTCTACATTTAGACTTTATTCTAGACATTTAGACTTTATTCTCTACATTTAGACTTTATTCTAGACATTTAGACTTTATTCTAGACATTTAGACTTTATTCTCTATATTTAGACTTTATTCTAGACGTTTCGACTTTATTCTCTACACTTAGACTTTATTCTAGACATTTAGACTTTATTCTCTATATTTAGACTTTATTCTCTACATTTAGACTTTATTCTCTACATTTAGACTTTATTCTAGACATTTAGACTTTATTCTCTACATTTAGACTTTATTCTAGACATTTAGACTTTATTCTCTACATTTAGACTTTATTCTAGACATTTAGACTTTATTCTCTACACTTAGACTTTATTCTAGACATTTAGACTTTATTCTCTATATTTAGACTTTATTCTCTACATTTAGACTTTATTCTCTACATTTAGACTTTATTCTAGACATTTAGACTTTATTCTCTATATTTAGACTTTATTCTAGACATTTAGACTTTATTCTCCACATTTAGACTTTATTCTAGACATTTAGACTTTATTCTAGACATTTAGACTTTATTCTCTATATTTAGACTTTATTCTCTATATTTAGACTTTATTCTCTATATTTAGACTTTATTCTCTACATTTAGACTTTATTCTAGACATTTAGACTTTATTCTCTACATTTAGACTTTATCCTAGACATTTAGACTTTATTCTCTACATTTAGACTTTATCCTAGACATTTAGACTTTATTCTAGACATTTAGACTTTATTCTAGACATTTAGACTTTATTCTAGACATTTAGACTTTATTCTCTATATTTAGACTTTATTCTCAATATTTAGACTTTATTCTCTATATTTAGACTTTATTCTAGACATTTAGACTTTATTCTCTACATTTAGACTTTATTCTAGACATTTAGACTTTATTCTAGACATTTAGACTTTATTCTCTATATTTAGACTTTATTCTCTACATTTAGACTTTATTCTAGACATTTAGACTTTATTCTAGACATTTAGACTTTATTCTAGACATTTAGACTTTATTCTCTATATTTAGACTTTATTCTCTACATTTAGACTTTATTCTAGACATTTAGACTTTATTCTAGACATTTAGACTTTATTCTAGACATTTAGACTTTATTCTCTATATTTAGACTTTATTCTCTACATTTAGACTTTATTCTAGACATTCAGACTTTATTCTCCACATTTAGACTTTATTCTAGACATTTAGACTTTATTCTAGACATTTAGACTTTATTCTCTATATTTAGACTTTATTCTCTACATTTAGACTTTATTCTAGACATTTAGACTTTATTCTCTACATTTAGACTTTATTCTAGACATTTAGACTTTATTCTAGACATTTAGACTTTATTCTCTATATTTAGACTTTATTCTAGACGTTTAGACTTTATTCTCTACATTTAGACTTTATTCTCTACATTTAGACTTTATTCTAGACATTTAGACTTTATTCTAGACATTTAGACTTTATTCTCTACATTTAGACTTTATTCTCTATATTTAGACTTTATTCTAGACATTTAGACTTTATTCTCTACATTTAGACTTTATTCTCTACATTTAGACTTTATTCTCTACATTTAGACTTTATTCTCTATATTTAGACTTTATTCTAGACATTTAGACTTTATTCTCTACATTTAGACTTTATTCTAGACATTTAGACTTTATTCTCTACATTTAGACTTTATTCTAGACATTTAGACTTTATTCTCTACATTTAGACTTTATTCTCTACATTTAGACTTTATTCTCTACATTTAGACTTTATTCTCTATATTTAGACTTTATTCTAGACATTTAGACTTTATTCTCTACATTTAGACTTTATTCTCTACATTTAGACTTTATTCTCTACATTTAGACTTTATTCTAGACATTTAGACTTTATTCTAGACATTTAGACTTTATTCTCTACATTTAGACTTTATTCTAGACATTTAGACTTTTTTTTCTGAATCTGAGATGGTCCTGATTGATCCTTGCTGTCTTATTTATGTAAGAAATGTTTTTTTAGGCCGTTCCTCAGCTCTGCTGGCCTTAAGGCTTCATTTTCCTCTGTGATTATGAAGTTATTACTGTAATTATTAATATGAAACTCAGTCATGTCCCGGCTGAGTGCACAGAGAGCTGAAGAAGGAAACATCAGGGTTTTGGTTTCTGATAAACAAATAAGAATCATAATTTATTACAAAGTGAATCAAGTGTAGCGAGCAGCTGCACTTCCTTTCGTTTTTAACCCTCTGGGCTCTGAGCCTGTCTGCTCTTCATATACCACATTATATTAACTATACCCATGTTTGGTATTTGGTACTTTCCCAGCACAACTTCAACATGATCTGACAATTATTTTTTCACTTAATTAACATATTAAGCCCAAAAATACACAAAAATCATGAAATCTGAAGTAAAATTATACTATTTAAGACAATAAAAACCACAAATATGCCCAATTAACTGTTTCGGACCTAAAAAAAATGTAAACATAGGTTGCAAATATGAACATATAAAGGTAAAATTCAAATATCCTAAAACTATACACAAAAAATGACCATAAAATCGTCAATGTCCTGCAGGTAAAAGGACAAACACGACTGAAATAAACTTTAAATAACAAAAGTAAAGTATCCATTCTGCAGAACCAACTATTTAAGTATAATATATATAATATTATTGGATTATAATCATAAATGCATCAATGTGATCATTATTTCAGTGTTAGCTGGTAAATATGGGGCTTATTATAAGATAGTTTTATTTTCAAATAAATGTAGATAAAAGCATTAGTACCTAAAGTATTTACTAGTTACTTTACAGAGCTGAGCAGCAGAAAATATTCAGTGTTTTATGTTTAAAATAACAGTAAATAAACATCCTCTTATGACAGCAAATAAGTGATATTTTAGACAGATATTTTATTTTTTATTTCTAGTGAACTCGTTCCAGTAGAGTTACAGTCAACAGGACAAACGTTTCAACTATTATAATAAACTTTAGGTAGTGAAAGTAAACGGCACTTTTTAGTGTAATATGTAGTATATGTTGTATATTATGTACATACATAATATAAAACTATAAACAAAAAATGACCATAAAAACATGTTTATTTAAAGGAGAAGTGTTGGATGATTAGAGCCTTTTTTTCCATTTTTACTAAATACCACGTCTGCCTCGTCCATCCTACTTTTATACTTGAATAAATAATTTTGTACTATGAAATTAAAACGATTACAGTGTTTCCCACAGACCAGATAGCAATTTGTGGTGCTCCACTGACACCGGTAAAGTCCTAAATTATAGATATATAAAAAAAATATATCACTTTATTGACATTTCAAACATTTTTAGGCGAGAAAGTAGCCACTTAGATCCCCAGTGCGTCGTTAATTTGTCTAAATACCAGCTGTTTACACTTTTGCCCGGACGAATTCGGCGCTACTCAAGCTAGCCATCGTGAGCAACGCACTTCCGGTTACATTTACAAAAATAAAACGCCCGTTGCCCTTGATAACGATAGAATTTGTGCTTTTACTTTGAAAACAGGAAGCGAACCTACCCTCGATGTAGCTAGCTTGAAGCAGCCGTTTTGACTGCTCTCGTCCCGTTAACGGCATTTGCGGAAACCATTAAATACGCCGTAACGTTACCGGAGAGTCTTAACAGCTCTGAGACCGGCCCGGTTCATTATAAAACATTTATTTATTGATGTGAATGCGGTGTCTTCTGTGCGTAGGCTAAGTTTTTTTAATGTCCTAGAGAGGGAAAAAAATAAGAGAATCATTTTGTGGCGGTCGGTCTCCATTATGTGGGGGTGCGCCACAGAATGGTCCATGTGTGGGAAACACTGGATTATATCTTTGGTTTTACACCTCAGAACGTCAAACAAGCCACAGAGCCCAGAGGACTAAACCCTCTTAAAGACTCTGGTGGAGGGAGAAAGGTTCCAGATGTTGAGTGAGCCAGATGTTCTCACCGTCAGAGGCCAGTTGATGCAGGGCATCTTGGCCTGCAGCCTGAACAGGTGCATGAGGAAGAAGATGAGGAAGGCGATGAGGAACCACAGCGTCACCACCTCAAAGTACTGGAAGGCCGCCCAGCTGGGCCAGCCGCGCGCACAGCGCACGCACAGGAACGCCACCAGGAGCGCCAGCTGGAGGAGGAGGAGGAGGAGGAGGAGGAGGAGGAGGAGGAGGAGGAGGAGGAACAAACCAGCGAGACGTTAAAACTGGTCAAACTGTTCTCAGAGCTTCAGAGCAGCCTCGGAGGAGTCGTGTGATAACTGGCGTTTTTAAAGGAAAAATAACCAAACTGAAGCTTAATAAAGAGATTCAACCCTTCATCAGGCAAATGACCATATTTGGTAACTTGAGCGGACATCTATAACAGGTCTCCTCACTTTAAAAAACACATTGACAATGATAACAAAGGGAAATTTAACCAGGTCTGGGCTCATTTTCTGACTCATATAAGAGGGGAATAGGTGCCTACAACATATAAGGAGAGGACGACTCGCGCGTGTGTGTGTGTGTGTGTGTGTAAATATACAGTACAGGCCAAAAGTTTGGACACACCTTCTCATTCAATGCGTTTCCTTTATTTTCATGACTATTTACATTGTAGATTAATCAAAACTATTAATGAACACATGTGGAATTATGTACTTAACAAAAAAGTGTGAAATAACTGAAAACATGTCTTATATTCTAGTAATCAAAGGGTGGTTACTTTGAGGAATCTAAAATACAAGACATGTTTTCAGTTATTTCACACTTTTTTTGTTAAGTACATAATTCCATATGTGTTCATTCATAGTTTTGATGCCTTCAGTGAGAATCTACAATGTAAATAGTCATGAAAATAAAGAAAAACGCATTGAATGAGAAGGTGTGTCCAAACTTTTGGCCTGTAGTGTATATAAGTATATGTATATAAGTACGTGTATATATGCGTGTATGTATGCGTGTATATATTTTATCATATACTAACTTTGCGAACATAGTGTTTAGTGTTGGGAAATGGGCTGCGCTGTTTATATGCTGGGATTTGTGTATGTATGTGTATTTGCATGTATATGCATTTTTATTTTTTATTTTATGTATTTTTGTTTAATATGGTCGATTTGTTTGTGTGGAAGTTTGATGTCTTTTGTATGATGTTTGACCTGTAAGAAATTGAATAAAAACTTAAATAACAAAAAAACGACATTGAGACATTAAGCATATGTAATAAGTAGTCTAAAAAGATAAGAAATAGTTTAAAGGTAAAAGATAAAGTGTTGATGTATGCAGATGATGTGTTATTGTCTATTTCGGGTTGCTGTGGGAAAGAGACTATAATAAATATAATAATAATAATAATGACTCACTCTATAACTCATCTACCTCTGCCAGAATCAACATTACTGAAATGCACTAAATCTACGACACATTGCTATGTTATTAATATTATTACTATTATTATGATTATTATTATAATACCGGCCTTACAGGCCTTATTATTATTATTATTACTGTTATTATATATTATATATCATATTTTATTTATAATTATTTCATTTATTTTATATTGTTACTATTTATTATTATATTATATATTATATACTGTACTATTATTATTATTATTATTATATACTGTCTAGTCACTATAGCATTGTTGCCATCATATCATCAGTATAATTACCTTCATCTTGCCATCCTACCAACTGATCTTATTTTATTTATTTATTTTTTTAACTTCTTAAGTCTCCTTGTTCTATTCTGTGTTTTTTTTTCTATTGTTTTTATTTATTCTACGTCAGTATTTTATTGTATTTTATTGTACTTGAATACCGGCCTGCCTGTCTGTCTAGATTTGCAATATAAAAATGAAACATTTTGCAAAAACTCTTGTAATATCCTCCAATAACACTTCAGGGTTGACATTTTCAATGAGTGCCTTATAAAGGGTTAAAACAAATCAATATCACTTTAATTTAAAGGCTTAAAATGTATCCACAATTAAAACTAATGCACAAAGCAGATCCTGTAAAAAAAACATTAAGTGTTATAAACATGCAGGCTGTTTACACAGAGCAGAGGGGAGAGGACAGGAGAGGCTGTTTAATATTATTATTTAATATTAGTAAATTTGAGTCTTTTTTTAGTAAATTTGTCTTTTTTTTTGTCATTTTGTATCTTTTTTAAGTAATTTAGTTTTCTTCTGTCATTTTGTGTCTTTTTTTTAGTAATTTTGTGTCTTTTTCTAGTAATTTTGTGTCTTTTTCTAGTAGTTTTGTGTCATTTTCGTGTCGTTGTGGTCCGGCCCCTGGTAATGTGAGTTAGAGAGCTCTGATCTACTGACTGGTGTCACCTTTAGTACAGTGAGAAGTGGAATCGACAGGATTTCCTGCAGAAGTTTCAACATGAAGTGAAACGCTGCAGGAAGTACTAGTATGTTACATTACAAGAGGAAAACAACTTTCTCTGGTCCGTTTTTACAGCATTCAGTTGTTTCTGTGATGATTTTAATCTCACAGCAGCAACAAACAAGTGTTCACATATTTTATTAAACTAGTTCAACCTAAATATTAAATAACTTCTGTTACTAGTAAATGTCCTGCAGGTAAAAGGACAAACACGACTGAAATAAACTTGAAATAACAAAGTTAAAGTATTCATTCTGCAGAACCGACTATTTAAATATAATATATATAATATTATTGGATTATAATCATAAATGCATCAATGTGTTCATTATTTCAGTGTTAGCTGGTAAATATGGGGCTTATTATAAGATTTAAAAGATAAAGTTTTATTTTCAAATAAATGTAGATAAAAGTATTAGTACCTAAAGTATTTACTAGCTAGTTTACAGAGCTGAGCAGCAGAAAATATTCAGTGTTTTATGTTTAAAATAACAGTAAATAAACAGAAATATCCTCTTATGACAGTAAATAAGTGATATTTCAGACAGATATTTTATTTTTTATTTCTAGTGAACTCGTTCCAGTAGAGTTACAGTCAACAGGACAAACGTTTCAACTATTATAAGAAACTTTAGGTCGTGAAAGTAAACGGCACATTTTAGTGTAATATGTAGTATATGTTGTATATTATGTACATATCATATATTGTTGTAGCTGGTAAAGATGGAGCTTATTTTAAGATACATTATAACACCATTATATTTATTTATATATACATATATATTATGGAGAATATTAAACATTGGAATTGAAATGTGGAAAAGAAATATTAAAATATCCTAGATAAATAAAACATAAATAAACTACAACCAACACAAATAAAATAGACTTTCAGGCAAAACATTGCACTGAGATAATCATTATGTATCATATTATCTTATTTTTTAAATAACATATAAACAGCTGGAACGGCTGCTTGGGAAATATAATAGTTTGTTTTTGGCTGTTAAACATTTGCAGCTTTACTTTAAACACAAAAAGCACAAAAAGTCAATATATCGAGTCCAGAAAAATAAATATTGTGTTCATTTTTATATATTGAACGATAAATCCATGTAGTAATTATCGGGACAGGCCTAGTATCAGGTAGCAGAAAAATTTAAATATTTAAGTTTTAGTACCTCAAAATCATACTTTAGTCCGTTAGTAGAGTTACAGTATTTACTAGTTACTTTACAGAACTAGCAGCAGAAAATATTCAGTGTTTTATGTTTAAAATAACAGTAAATACACAAAAATATCCTCTTATGACAGCAAATAAGTGGGGTTTTTTTCTAGTAAACTAATATTTTAGCTGGTAAATACAGGGCTTATTTAAAAAAATACTTAATAAAAAAATGCCCAAATACATATGTAAAATACCAAAAAAAGTGTAAAAAAATACCTAAAATATGCACAGAAAAAAATGTAAAATGACCAAAAAATGTTATTATTTATAGTCAAATAACTGTAGTACAGTACAGTAACTTTAGAGAACTGAGCAGCAGAAAATATTCAGTGTTTTATGTTTAAAATAACAGTAAAAAATAATAATATCCTGATCAACATCTCCAGCCAGACTCCATTCACATAATCAGCAATTTAACACATTATGCTCTGATGTCCCGGATCAATATATTTTTATGTCTTTTTTTACATTTAAAAAAAAAGACATAAAAAATATGTAGAAAATTCCCCCAAGATCTGTAAAAAAAATACCTAAAAAATACCAAAAAAACATTGGTAAAAAATACTTTTTTAACGCATTTTTTGGTATTTTACCAAAGTATTTTCTACATATATTATGTCTTTTTTTTTATTAAAATAAGCCCAATATTTACCAGCTAAAACACTAGTTCACTAGAGGGAAATATCACTTATTTGCTGTCATAAGAGGATATTTCTGTTTATTTACTGTTAATGTAAACACTGAATATATTCAGCTGTCCGGTTCAGACCCGGTTCAGACCCGGTTCAGACCCGGATCAGACCCGGTTCTGACCCGGGTCCGGTGTTTTCTCACCAGCTGTCCTATCTTGAGCAGCCCCGGGATGGTCCGGGTGTAGCCGGTGTTCAGGACGCTCTCTCCGGACGTCCTGCTGGTTGTTGTTGTTGTGATGACGGTGTGCGACATGTTGACGGTAAACAATCCGGTAAACAACAACACGAGATGATTGTTTACAGAGTTTAGCTGCAGCAAAGTCAAAGCTGCCGACCGGATCGGTTCAGAGTGAGTCGGTCCACCGGAGAGACACCCCGGATCACACGGCCGCTTCCGGTCAGGCCTTTCACAATAAAAGACCCGGCAGGGCTGCGAAATATGGAGCTTATTTTTTTTTTTTAAATTAAAAATACATAAAAAAAAATATGTAGAAAATACGCCCAAGATCCGTAAAAAAACTAAAAAAAATACCAAAAAGAACACATTGAAAAAAATGCCAGAAAACATACAAAAAATGTGTAAAAAAAACCAAACCTGAAATATGCCAAAAAAAGACAAAAAAAAAGTTAAATGGCCAAAAAAAAACCTGCTATATGAAGCAAGTCATTAATATTGCATTTTCATTATCCAAATCTTAATTGAACTATTTTTATAATTTCATATTTTTAACCTAACCAATTCAGTGATACATTTCAAATATATTAATATATTAGTCAAACTAAAATATATATTTAATAATATATAAATAGACAAGATGTAGTAGTAGTAGTAGTAAGTAGTTTATCTTACTATTAGATTATTTGTGTTTTAAACATTTTAAATGTAACTAATGCAAAATATGTAGAAAATACCCCCAAGAACCATAAAAAAATGCCTAAAAAATACCAAAAAGAACACGTTAAGAAATGCCCAAAAACATACGTAAAATACCAAAAAAATGTAAAAAAAAAAAAACCTAAAATATGCCAAAAAAAGACCAAAGACAAAGACAAAAAAATATATTTAAAAATATATAAATAGACAATATGTAGTAGTAGTAAGTACTTTATCATACTATTAAATTTAAACATTTTAAATGTTACTAATGCAAAAATAATTTCATGTTCAAAATCAAAATGTATTACTTTGGATTCATGCTTTTACTGTTTATTGTATTAACAGTTTACATTTATTTATATTAATTTATACAACTTATATTCATCACTTTCTTTTGTGCTTTTTGTTTATTCTGGTCTTTTCTGTTCTTATAGTTTATTGAACCTCGTGTTCATTTGTTAATCTGGAAACCAGAGAAACATGATCTGCAGCTGCATGGATCAGACCCGCGAGCAGCGTTTCCGTGCTTTTATTTTGAAGGTGACATCCTGTGTGCTGGTGTGTGTGTGTGTGTGTGTGAGCAGGTGTGGTCTCTGTCAGGAAACACTGCAGCAGCAGCAGAAAGCTTCCAGACCAAACACACGATTGTTCTGAAACACAGAGCTGCTGTCAGGACACACACACACACACACACACACACACACACACACACACACACACACACAGCAGACTGTTCCAGAGGACAGGAGAGAAATCCTGACGGTGACGATGTTCAGCTGTCGTCTATTATCTATAGATTATAATAGTAATCAGAGTTGAAGAGCATTAAATATATATTTTTTATTTTTCAGAGGCATGAAACATGTAAAAAAAAAAAAAAAAACGTTTTTAAGTTACTATAAGTACATTTCTGTTTGGAGAAGAAGCTGAAAGCTGCATTCTGCGAAACGTCCAGCAGGAGGCGACTCCAGCAGCTGCAGAGAGAAAAAGTCAGTAAAAAATACCTTTAAAAAATGTAAAAAAATACCAAGAAGAACATGTTTAAAAATGGCCAAAAACATATGTAAAATACCCAAAAAAATGTGTTAAAATATGTGAAAAATACCCCAAAAGTCCGTAACAAGATCTGTAAAAAATCTGAAAAAATGCCAGAAAACATACGTAAAAATACCAAAAAAAAAGGTAAAGAATCTGTAGAAAATACCCCCAAAATATGTAAAAAGGTCTGTAAATAATACCAAAAAGAATATGGTAAAAAATGCCAGAAAACGTAAGTAAAAGTACCAAAAATATATGTAAAAAATATGTATAAAGTACCCCCAAATTCAATAAAAAGATCTGTGAAAAATCATTACAAGAAATACCTAAAAAATTCCAAATAGAACATGTTAACAAAAATGCCAAAAAACATACAGAAAAATACAAAAAAGATGCAAAACATATGTAGTAAATACCCCCAAAATCTGTAAAAAGATCCGTAAGAAATACCAAAAAGTTAAAAAAAAAAAATGCCAGAAAAGACATGTAAAAATACCAAAAAAGATCCATAAAAATTGAAAAAAAAAAAAAAAAAACTTAAAAATACAAAAAATAAGATGTCAAGAAATGCCAAAAAACATACGTAAAAATCTCAAAAATATACAAAAAAAAATACCCTCGAAATTCGTCAAAAGATCAGTAAAAAATTGGTAAAATTACCAAAAAGAACATGTTTAAAAGTGCCCAAGAAACATATGTAAAGTACCAAAAAATATGTAGAAAATACCTTTTAAAAAAATTATAAAGAGAACATGTTAAAAAATTCCCCAAAAAATGTTAAATACCTCAAAAAAACATTAGGTGACCCAAAAATAAGTTAAATGGCCAAAAAACGACTTAAAATCAACTTTGAACACAAAAAATGAGCAGAAAAAGACACAAACTTTCATTAAAGCAGATCAGTGTTGGTGTCCACCAAACATCTCTTAACTTCCTGCATCAGGTTTTTACTGAACGATGTCACTTCCTGTAGTCACGTCGTCATGGTAACAACTTCACTTCACCATTTACATCATTTATTTCCTGTTCAGATCCTCAACATGAAACACAGCTTGTACTACATTTGACCTTTTTTCTTTTTGACTTGGTTGATCAAAATGTTTAAATCCTTTGATGTTTCTCCTGCAGCTCGTTAAAACAGTTAAAACAGTTTAAACAGTTAAAAGAGTTAAAACAGTTACAACAGTTCAAACAGTTAAAAGAGTTAAAAGCTGATCAAATCTGAATCAACATTGATCCATAAACACACAGAGAGTTATTGATTATGATAAAAGCTTCAGAGCAGAAATGTTTTCAGCAGCTTTAATATCGTTCAACAGAGAGAAACCGACAGGGACTTCCCACAGACACCACATCCTGAGGTTACACACACACACACACACACACACACACACACACACACACACACACACACACACACAGAGAGGAAGTGAAGCTGAAACCTTCAGCAGATCTGAAGATAAATCGAGCAGATTAAAATCAACCTCAAGATTTAACATATTTATTCATTACATTCATTTTTAATTTTTTAATGTTTTAATTTATTTATTCATTCATTTGTTTATTTTTTATTTTTTTATTTTTTTATTTATTTTTTTCATTTTATTTTTTTTTTAGGGGGGGGGGGTTAAGGCTTTTTAAAGAATTTAAGATTATTTAATTTTTATTTTAATTATTTAAACACATTTTTTTCAGTCTTTCATTGCTTCAATTTTTTATTAAATATCAAAGGTTTTTAGGACTCTTACCTATTTTTTGATTTTCAATATTTTTAGGTCTTTTATTCATTTATATATTTTTTGGTCCCTTAGAAATTATATTTTTGTTTTTAAAGGTTTGTGGCATTTTTTATTTATTTATTTTGGTGTTTAATTTATATATTTAGAAAAACAAACATATTTTGATCCATTTGTTTTTTTATATATTAATTTATTTACTATTAAAGGTCTTCTGGTCTTTTAATTCATTAATTATTTTTGTTGTATTTTTAGGACCTTAAAACTTTTTGTTTTTATTTTTAAATGTTTTTGGCATTTTTTTATATGTTTTTTTGTATTTATTTAATGTGCTCTTTTTGGGGTTATTTTTGTGTATTTTTTACAGATCTTTTTACGGATTTTGGGGGTATTTTCAACATATTTTTTTAAAGTTTTTTGGAATTTTACATATGTTTTCTGGAATTTTTTACATGTTCTTTTTAGTATTTTTTGGTATTTTTTACGTATCTCTTTACGTCTTTCTTTGGCATATTTTGTTTTGTTTTTTTTAATTTCACGTATGTTTTTTTCCATTTTTAACATGTTTTTTTGGTATTTTTCACAGTTTTTATACTATAAAGTAAAAAATATACACACATATATATGTATTTATATTTTATTTATTCATTCTTTCTTTATTCATTTATTCATTTGTTTATGTTCAAGGTTTTCATAAGTCCTTCTTTATTTATATTTGTAGGTGCCTAAAACATTTTATATATTTATTTTTAAAGGTTTTAGTTGTTTTGTTTTTTTAATTATTTTTCAAAAGATTTTTAGGTAACTATTGTTTGTTTTTTGTTTTTGTTTTAATTAATTAAATTAATTTTTCTATTTTTTTAAAGCCTCTTGTATCAGGTAGAAAAGGTCACAAAGCTGAAAAGTTTCTGTGTTTCCAGGCGGTTCTTGTGTTTCCTGTCAGTTTGAGTCGAGGTGAAACCTCAAACCGCTGAGGTCTGAAAACAAACTTCACTTTATGAGTTCAAAGTGTTTCAGAGAGTTAAATAATAACTGAAGAATAAACTTTATTTCATAGAAGACACGCAGCACAAAGTTCAGAGACAGAAACAATAATAAAACAAATATTAAAATATTTACAAGAATTTACAGGATGAAAATAGTAAATATGGAGTTTATGTTGTAAGACAGAAAAAAACATTTAGACGTGTTTTTATTTATTTTTAAGGTTTTTAGGTCTTTCATTAATTAATATATAATAATTATTTATTTTACATTTAAGGTTTTCAGGACTCTTTATTAGCTTTTTATTTATGTTCTTTAATTATTTTCAATATTTTTTCAAATCATTCTTTAGTCCTTGTTTGTTTTTATTTATTTGTTTACTTATTACTTTTAAGATTTTCAGGACTCTTATTTATTTATGTTTTTATTCATTAATTTATTTAAATTTTTAAGATTCTTAGATCTTTCATTAAATTTGATTTGTATTTATTTATTCATTTATTTATTTTTGTTCATTGCTTAATTTCAATATTTTTTCAAAACATTCCTTGGTCCTTTTTTTTATTTATTTGCTGTTATAGATTTTCAGGACTTTTTTATTTTATTTATTTATTCATTTATTTATTCATTTTAAAAGTTTGTAGGTCTTATATGAAGAATTATACTGTCTAAAATATTTTTTTTTGTCTTTTTTATTTATTTATTTAGGGTTAAAGGTTTTTAGGACTAATAATAATAATAATAATAATAATAACAGACTCATGAATAGTTTCCCTTCAGTGTCCTCTCTGTCAGCTGACCTGCTGGTCTCCATGGTAACGGGGTGTCCCCTGTCTGACCCTGTGGTGATAAAGGCCCAGTGGGGCCCCTGATCCCTCCGGGGCCCCGAGAGCTTTGGGCCTGTTTGTTCTGCAGAAATAATAAAAGAAAGAATCAAACTTCCAGAGTGAATCAGAGCTGCAGCGCCTCCTGCTGGACGACACCACGCACTGCACCCTCCTCTGTTTGGTTATTTATTTGTTTATTTATTTATTGTCAGGATTTTTAGGTTTTTAAATCATCTCGACATAATTTTTTTTTTAATTGGGTGGTTATTTATTTATTTATTTGTTCATTTATTTATTTATTTATTTATTTATTTATTTATTTATTTATTTATTTATTTATTTATTCATTAATTTATTGATTTGTTTTCACAGGTTTTAATGTCTTTTAGATGAATCTGCTTTTATTGATTTATTTACTATTAAAAGGTTTTCAGGACTTCTTTTTATGTATTGTAGGGCTTTTTGTTTTTTCAATTATCTCTACATATTTTAAAATTGTATATTATTTAAATTCCTGTGAAACTATATATATATATATAAATATATATATTTATATATATATATATATATATATATATAATTAGTTTCACAGGTTTTAAAGTACTTTATTTCTACATTTTAAAGAATTTTAGATGATTATGCTTTATTTTTTTTATTTTTTTTTTCAAGATTTTTTGGGTCCTTAATAAATTTATAGTTATTTAAATTTATAGTATTTATTGTATTTATGTATTTACTATTAAAGGACTATAATTATGATTGTAATCATTTTATTATTTAATTTTTATTTATTTACTTACTTATTTTAAAATTATTTTCAATATTTTTTAAAACATGTTTTTGCTCAGTAAGTTTTATTTATGAACTATAAAACGGGTTTTTTAAGCTGTTCTGTCCGTCTGAAAGTCTCCGTCTCCTGTTGTTGCTGTTGTTGTTGTTGTTGTTTCAAAGCTGTAAAAAGAAAAGAGGCTTCACACAAAACACAGCAGCTGCTTTGTTTACTTTATTTATTTTATTTTTGCAATGCAAATGAGCTCCAGATGGTTCAGAGACTGAAGGACGAAATGAGACTCAGATCAACCAGAGGACACAAACACTCTGAGGACTTTAATAAACTTTAATAAACTTTAATAAACTTTAATAACCTTTATTAAACTTTAATAAACTTTAAAGTCTTAAACTGAGAGAACAGCTGATCTGACGTTCTCCTTTAACAAAAACATTATTTTAGCTGACAGAACTCAGACATGTCGTCTTTTAAAACATCACCTTTTTTTCTTTTTTTTCTATTCATTTAATTATTTTAATTTTTATTATTATTATTTTAATTGGATTGCAACGTACCTTTTACTTTTATCGGACTGCTCTACTTGTTTTGTCCTTAAAAGCAATTTTTAAAAATTGTTCACAACAAAACATCACCAAAATAACCTTATCATTTATTACAACACAAACTGTAAAAACAGAAATAATCATCGGATCTTTACATTTCTGACGCTCTCTGATGAAGCTTTTACCAACGGCGCGTGTTGTTGTTATCTACACCAGTAGTTCTCAACCTTTTTGAGTCGCGACCCCCAATTTAACATGCATGTTGTCCGCGACCCCCGCTCACTGAACACAATCTCACACGCACAGTTCAGATCACCGAAAAAAAGAAACAAAATGACAAAAAAAGGAAACAAAATGACCAAAAAGACACAAAATTACCAAAAAAGACACAAAATTACCCAAAAAAGAAACACAATCACCCAAAAGACACAAAATGACAAAAAAAAAGACACAAAATGACCAAAGAAAGGGAAAAAAATGACCAAAAAAGACACAAATTGACCACAAAATGACCAAAAGAAGACATTAAGTGACCAGAAAGACTAAAACACATTAACACTTTAACACTTTAACACAGTGGAGACAGAGCTGACTTCCAAAATGATTTGGCGACCCCCAGAAATCATCTCGCGACCCCAATTGGGGTCCCGACCCCAAGGTTGAGAATAGCTGGTCTAGAGTACGACGTCACATCCTGCTTAGTGTTCTATCCAATCAGTAACCAGGCTGTTTACAGGGAGATAAACGGCCTTCGGTGAGGTTCTCTGGTGCTGAAACACTCTGCTGAACTGTTTTCAGTGACGGAACAAAAGATGTTCACGTCTCATCCTGTGATTAACAGAAATGATCCAAACATCAAAAAATAGACCTGAAGGAAGTAGAAACAGACAAACACACTCACACACACAGAGTGTCTGGGAGATACTGAGTCACATGGATGACACACACACACACACACACACACACACACACTCGTCCTTCAGCAGCATCATGGACGTCTGGAGCAGCTTTTTGCTGCTGTTAACTGTTTTAAGTGGTGAGTCTAAGGTTCTGTTTATAAATGTAAAAAAAAGTTTGTTTACAAATCTAAATGTTTTGTTTATAAATCTAAAAGCTTGTTTACAAATCTAAATGTTTTGTTTGTAAATCTAAAAGTTTTGTTTACAAGTTTAAGGTTTTGTTTGTTATCAAAAAGTTTTGATTATAAATCTAAGTTTTGTTAATAAATCTAAATGTTTTGTTTATAAATCTAAATGTTTTGTTTATAGATCTAAATGTTTTGTTTATAAATGTAAATGTTTTGTTTACAAGTTTAAAGTTTTGTTTACAAATCTAAAAGTTTTGTTTACAAGTTTAAGGTTTTGTTTGTAATCAAAAAGTTTTGATTATAAATCTAAGTTTTGTTAATAAATCTAAAAGTTTTGTTTTTAAATCTAACTTTTGTTTACAAATTTAAAGTTTTGTTTGTCATCTAAAAGTTGTTATCGAAAAGTTTAGTTATATTCGAAAAGTTTTGTTAATAAATCAAAAAGTTTTGTTTACAAGTTTAAAGTTTTCTTTGGAAATCCAAGGTTTTGTTTGTCTTTATGTAATTATATAAAACTCAGAAGTCGCCTTAACGTCTGATTCATTGAACCTTGCTAACTTCACTTAATAATAGAATATTTTAATAATTTGTAAAATAGATCATAAGAGAGATTTATTATTGATTTCAGAACGAATCAACAGAAACGGCTGTTAGAGAGAAAATCTCCAGTTGGACTGTTTAAACACGAGATAATGTTCATAATGTTCATAATGTTAATAATGTTCATAATGTTTATAATCTTCATAATGTTTATAATCTTCATAATGTTTATAACACAGTCGTGACAAAATAAAACGTTCGAGATGGAAACCAAAAAATATCCAGAAAGACAAACTGGAGACACAAAGACTGACTGGAGAAATGAATCAGAGTTTTCTGTTCTCTGTTTATATTTCTGTCTTTGAACCTAAAACACTAAAACAAAGATGACACATTTATATCTTTATTACTGAAACTGCAACAAAAAAAGCTTTTTTCAAGTCTAATTTTGTTTACCAATCTAAAAGTTTTGTTTACGAATCTAAAAGTTTTGTTTATGAATCCAATTTTTTTAATTTACGAATCCAAAAGTTTTATTTATGGAAATAAAAGTTTTGTTTACAAATATAAATGTTTTGCTTCTGAATCAAAAGTTTTGTTTACGAATCCAAAAATTTTGTTTCCCAATATAAAAGTTCTGTTCACAGATTTACCTTAAACGTTACTGGAACTATTGTTTGTTGATTTTCCGTGCAAAATTTCTGCACAAGTTCCTGCTGGTTTTCCTGGGATATTTTGCTGAAAGAAATGGGTGAAATAATGTTAAAAGTTAAATGAATTCTGTTTGTTTGTGTCATAAATCACTAAACTAACGTTGTGTTCTGGCTCTACGCCGCCAGCGGCCGCGGGCTCCGGGGACGACGGCTGGTCGATGAAGGTGCAGGCGGAGGTGCGAGCCATCGAAGGTTACCCGGTGGTGCTGCCCTGCACCTTCAGCCACCCGCAGCACTCCCAGCATTCCTCGCTGCAGCTGCTGTGGCGCCTCGGCCACGGCCAGGCCGCCACCGTCCTGTTCCGCTGCACCAGCCGGCCCGGCGCCGCCACCTGCGAGACGGCGCCGCTGCAGGACCGGCGCTACCGGCTGGAGGGCAACCCGAGGGAGCACGACCTGTCGCTGAGGATCAACAGCGCCACCCTGCAGGACAGTGGGCGCTACTACTGCCGCGTGGAGGTCCAGGGGCGCGAACACGTCAGCTTCGAGGACAAGATGGGCACCAGGCTGAGGGTCGAGGGTACGTTCAGGGTGTTGGGGGGTTAAACTGGGCGGACGAAGCTGTAGGGAAATGTTTCTGGATGTTTTATTTTTCCACCATGCCTTAACACCAGTGTTGTAGTGCTCGAGATTGGTTCAAGACTTTTTGAAGGTTTCGGTCTCGTCTGGGAATCGACTGAATTTTTACTCGGTCTTGTCTCCGTCTCGGACAAAGCGGACTCAGGATTTTATCTAAAGACCGGTCTAGACCACGCTTTACTTGTTAATGTCATTACTGTGATTTTGCGTAAATCGTATTGCTTCGCGTTCAACCAAGACCATAACTCGTATATCATTTGAAACTGTTTAACGGCTGTCACCCCTCCCGCCTCCTTTCACACGCCCCCACAAAAGAGCAAGTGAGTGTCTGTAATAAAATCTGGTTACCTGAACCACAAAGATTTTTTGTGCACAACTAAAAAAAATAAATAAATAAGAACAACAACAAGCAACTTGAAAATCCTGCAAAGCAACGTTAACGGAAACGGCTGGGACTGGTCTAGGTCCTGTCTCAGTCTTGATACACCGTAGTCTTGCTATTGACTTGGTCCTGAACCCTTAAAGTCTTGGTCTTGTCTTGGTCTCGGTCTTGGTAGGTAGTTGTGATGGTGAAGGTTAGGTTAGGTTAGGTTAGGGTTAGGGTTAGGTTAGGTTAGGTTAGGGTTAGGTTGGGTTGGGTTGGGTTGGGTTAGGTTAGGTTAGGTTAGGGTTGGGTTGGGTTGGGTTGGGTTGGGTTAGGTTAGGGTTAGGTTAGGTTAGGTTGGGTTAGGGTTAGGTTAGGTTAGGTTAGGGTTGGGTAGGGTTGGGTTGGGTTGGGTTGGGTTGGGTTAGGTTAGGGTTGGGTTGGGTTGGGTTGGGTTGGGTTAGGTTAGGTTAGGTTAGGTTGGGTTAGGGTTAGGTTAGGTTAGGTTAGGTTAGGGTTAGGTTGGGTTGGGTTGGGTTAGGTTAGGTTAGTTTAGGTTAGGTTAGGTTAGGTTAGGGTTAGGTTGGGTTAGGGTTAGGTTGGGTTAGGTTAGGTTGGGTTAGGGGCAGGGAATTCACTATTCCAATGAGAGCCCTCAAAAAGTGAGGCTGCTGCAGAGTAATTGAACCTTTACCCACTGAAGACAAGAGATGTCTGAGTTTTATCCAGTAGAAAGGGCTGGAGGGGATAAACTCATAAAAACCTTTAACCAAACTGTGTGTGTGTGTGTGTGTGTGTGTGTGTGTGTGTGTGTGTGTGTTGCAGCTCCCCCTAAGATCCTGTCTCTGTCGGTGGAGGGCAGCGAGCTCTCGGGGTACAGCGCTCTGTGTCGGGTTCAGGGTTCTCCGCTGCCGGACGTCCAGTGGCTCGGCCCCGACGAGCTGCTGGAGGGTTCCCCGCTCGGCCCGGTCGGCCCGCTGGCCCAGGACTCGGCGGCCCACTACCACACCGTCAGCCAGCTGCGGGACGTGTCTCCGGGCCAGCAGTACACCTGCAGCGCCTCCAACCCGCTGGGCAAGGAGCAGGCCACGCTCTACGTGCTGCCGCCCCGGCCACCGCCGTACGCCCAGCGCGCCTCGCCGCCGCTGCTGCTGCTGCTGGCGCTGGCGCTGGGCGCCAAGGTGCTGCTGCTGGGGGCGCTGGGGGTCTGGACGCTGCAGGGGGCCGGCCTGACGGGGGCCCGCTGCTGGGGGAAGTAACACACTGGGATGTCTGTGGTTTATTATTATTTAGAGCTAATAAATGTATTTGGTTAAAGCTATAACTCCACATGTGAACAGCTGCAGGTGGAGGCGGCTTCATGAACAAAGAGTGAAGGATAATATAATAAAAAAATATCATAATAACATATATTATGTCCCCATACTGAACATTAATAATGTTATAAATTCATGCTGTAAAGCCCTTTGAGGCAAATCTGTGATTTGTTATTTTGGGTTTATATAAAAAAAACAATAAAACAATTTAAAATGTCTTTATATCTGCTTATAACTCCTGCTGTGTTACCAGTTGTACCCATACCTTCAGGGGAAATCATAATAATAATAATAATAATAATATCATAATGTCAACATGTTTATTATTAATAATTTGACCTCAAAGCTGTTTCAGAAACTTCATTGTCCTGATAAACATCCAATAAAATTCTGAAAAAAACTCTGAAACATTTTTTTTAATTATAAAGATAATTACTAAAAATAAATATTATACAATTTTCATTTCCACACTCTTCTTCAACCAAATTTTAAGTCCTCAAACTCAACATTAATAAACACTTTAAAATGCATTTTATATCTGCAGTGTTACCAGTTGTTTTCATACTTTCAGGGGAAATAATAATTATTATTATAATAATTAATATCAACATTTTCATGATGAATAATTTGACCTCAAAGCTGTTTCAGAAACTTAATTGTCCTGATAAACATCCAATAAAATTCAGAAGAAAATTTTGAAAACATTTTTTTAATTATAAAGATAATTACTAAAAAGAAATATTATACAATTTTCTTTTCCACATTCTTCAACCAAATTTTATGTCCTCAAACTAAACATTAATAAACACTTTAAAATCTCTTTTTTTTCTGCAGTGTTACCAGTTGTTTTCATACTTCCAGGGGAAATTATAATAAAAAATTAATATGACCATGTTTATTATTAATCATTTTTCCTTTCAGAAACGTTATTGTCCTGATAAACATCCAATAAAATCCTGAAGAAAACTCCATTTGTCTTAAATGATAAAGATAATTATTTAAAACAAATATATTTGTAAGAAACGTTTGTTATTAGAAATTATACAGTTTATTTAAGAGAGCATACGACAGAAACTGCTTTATTTTAAATGTGATTTGGCACAAAAGAAAAGTTTAATATGTATCCTTTATCCATTTCTGATTGGACATTTATAGTTACATTCAATTGTTTTCTTGCCTGCAGACAGATTTTACATTTCTTAAAATTGTTTTATAAAATATTATAAATTCACACTGTAAATAAAAGCATTACTGGAACTATTTTTGTTGATTTTCCCTCCAAAATTTCTGCACAAGTTCCTGCTGGTTTTCCTGTTTTTTTGCTGTTGAAATGGGTGAAATAATGTTAAAAGTTATGAAATGCATCAAGGTAATAAAGTCATATTTAAATGTTTGTTGAACCTGTGAGGAATAAAAACAACAGCAGTCCAGTTTCACACATAATAACAGATTTATTAATAAAATCAGAGATTAAATTCAGTTCAGTATGACAGAAAAGTGATACAATGGATCAAAGTGACCAAAACTTGTGCTAAATGTTGAGATTAGTGTCAGAATCTCTTTATTCTCCATGTGTCATTTAAAATAAACCAGATCCTGTTAAAAAAAAACATCAAATTGACAAATATTCATCTAGAATCTGTTTACACAGAGCAGAGAGGAGAGGACAGGAGAGGCTGGGAACATGACAATACGTCAATATGTGGAGAAAACTGATTTTACAACGTTCAGGACACAATTTATCTGATTTATCTGATTTCTGTCATTCTATCTGAGTTATTCTGCACTAAAACTGTTTGGATTATTCTGGTTCTGCTGATTCCACAGAGCTGCAGGACTTATAGATTTATAGAGATTTATATATGTTGCAGTGAAACACGAGGACACAGAGGAAAATGTAAAAAGAGCAAAAAAATGCTCTGAAACGCCTCGTTGGGGTTAAACAATCAATTAATTCCTAATAATCTACTCAATGAACAAAAACAAAGCTAAATATCAGAACATACATCTTGAGTCAAACTAGAATCTGAGATGTTTATATTTATTTCACTCGTATTATTTTTACTTATTCCATATGCAAGACAAAACTCTACCATTAAAATAAGGCAGCTGGTGAGATATCGACAGTTATCTTCACGAGATCTACGAAAACCCAGAGAAACAAGACAAAACACGCTGAAACAAGCTGAACCAGGTCCAGACCAAGGTTATAATAGGTTTTTATTTTTCATTAGTTTTAGTTTTAATTTTGTTGTGATTTTTTGTTTTCAAATTCAGTTAGTTTTAGCTAGTTTTTTGAGTGAGTTTGCTAGTTTTAATTATTTTTTATTTTTTGGAAAATGCTTAGTTTTAGTTTAGTTTTTATTAGTTTTAGGTTTTTTTGGTCACAATAAATGTTGCCTGTTTGTCGATTTTTTCTTGTAAATTTGTCACTTTTTTCTTGTAAATTTGAAAATTTTTTTCCCCCGTAAATTCATCACTTTTTTCTCGTTAATTTGTCACTTTTTTCTTAAAAAATGTGTCACTTTTTTCTTGTAAATTTGACGATTTTTTCTTGTAAATTTGACAATTTTTTCCCCCGTAAATTCATCACTTTTTTCTCGTTAATTTGTCACTTTTTTCTTGTAAATTTGTGTTTGTTTTTTTCTTGTAAATTTGTGTTTTTTTTCTTGTAAATTTGTGATTTTTTTAAAATTAGTTTCAGTGTTAGTTGTAGTTGTTTTGTAATGGGGTATTTGTTGGGTCCAGATTCAATAAGGTCCCAATAAATGTTTCCTTTATTTCCTTTGTCTGATCCATCTCAGCCCCAATAAGTTTATTAAGTCATAAAACCAGATAGATGAAATAGATTTCATATCAACGAAAAAGGTTTACGGATGAAAAAAGTTGACAAAGAGGAAAACGAAGGACATTTTCACTATAATTTTAGTTAGTTTTGTAACCAAAAAATACAGTTTCAGCTAGTTATCGTTTTTTTTAAAAACCTCTCGTTTTTATTTTTATTTCAGTTAACGAAAATGTTTTTTCAATTTGTTATTTCGTTCGTTAACTATAATAACCTTGGTCCAGACTGTTTAACATGGAAAAAAAATGGTTTTACGCTTTATATTAAGGTCCTTGTAATAACCATTAATTAACAAGTAATAAGGCCCTTGTAAGTCCTTACAAGATGCTTATTAACATTACTGTGTGTTTATACGCCTATATAAGTGTTGATAATGGCATTATAATACAGCTAATAGCAGGCTATAAGAGATGTATAATAAGAACATTAATAAAAGCCTCATGAGTATCTTATAATTCTTCATAATAGCATTACAAACACCCATAACCCACCCATTATGTCTTTGCCATGCCTTTATTAATCTTTTGTTTGCTTATTCATATTAAAATATACTTTATTGCTCATCTATTATAAGTTAACTATGCACTTGTTAACAGTTAACTATGCTTTTTGCAGCTAAAGGGATCTAAAGAGAGAACAATGCCTTATTAAAGCTAACAAATCATTTATTATGCATTATTAAGCCTTTAAGATTTTTTTTTGTTTGCTTTACTAAAATAAAATATAATTTATTATGCCGTTATTATAAGTTAACTATGCGCTTGTTAACAGTTAACTATGCTTTTTGCAGTTAAAGGGATCTAAAGCGAGAACAATGCCTTATTACTTGTTAATTAATGGTAATTACAAGGACCTTAGAATAAAGCGTTACCGATAATCTTTCTAAGCAGATTATTTACTGACTAAGAAGACGGGTCTGCGGTAGCAGACGGGGCGTGCAGCCTTGCAGCAGTCCTCGTCGCTCCAGCCGAACTCTTTGTCCTCCTGCAGACTCAGCATGGCACACTGGCCTTCGTCCACCGAGCCCGGCTCGCCCTCCTCCCAGTTGGTGGCGTTGACCAAATCCCCGTTCAACCAGTACCACTCCCCGGTCAGGGAGCTCCGACGCATGCCGAACCACACCTCCTGCACGCTCTCGTTGTTGGCCTGCTTGATTCTTCCGTAGATTTGCGTCTGGAATTGGGCCTCGGCGAAGCTGGCCAGCTGCATGTCCTTGTCTCTGCAGTACTTCAGGGATTCCCGCCAGCCGATCGCTTCTGCTCCGATTTGTACCGCCTCGGAAATCAAGGGGCAACCCCTGAAATCTGTTGGCGAGAACAGAGACAAACTGAAATTAGAAGATAAGTTTCATAAGAAATGATTCACTCATAAATCACTTTTCTGCATCATTCTGTGGACGCCTGATTGCAACAATTAGCGTAGTGAGTATTTCGCATTTTTTTGTTGTTTAGTCGTCACGCCCATAGACTTTATATAAATAATGAAAGTAGTGACCGTGACGTCGCCATCTTGTTTCTGATACAGGAAGCAGACCATATTTGGACTGTGGAGGAGGAGAGGGATCTGATCACTGACTACAGCCTCTCTACACCTCAACCTGACTGAGAGAAGCTGCTGCTAATTCATGTTAGCATTAACTGGAGCATTAACTGGGATGTTAGTTTAGCTAGCAAAAAAACAAAAACAAAATGTATGTTACTGACCTCAGAAAACTGAGCAGCGACTCCTTGGAGTGTCTGTTAGTCCAACCAAACACTGAACAAGACATTTACTGAACAAAACGTTCAAATAAACTGTCATTAAGTGAAAATACAGTGAAAGGCTCAAAGTTATGAGACCAAACCGCTAAACTTCCTTTTTTATATCTATATAACGTTATATATAACTTTATATAAAATTATATATTAACTTGCTAGTGACCTGTCAACCAAAGGCAGCCCCGCCCCAAATCATATGATTCTTTATCTTCTATTTTCTTCTAAATGGGGCCATTATTTACACTATTAACATCAGATTGTCTTGAAGAAGATTTTTTACTAGTGATTGAGACCATAGTGTTGTCCTGAAAATTTTGCATTGAAATGAATGGACAAAAATGTTTTTGCGGCCAAACTTTGCGCTCCCTGCTGGAATTTTCGGTAGAATGCAGTTTAAGGCACTTCCTGGTTTGCCTCCCTGCTCAGACCCGGAGGTTGCCGCCTGGTCACGCCTTCCAACACATGAAGGCCTTTTAGTGGTATAAAGACAGAAAAAGTCCATGTAGGGAGGCGAACAGGTGGTGGCTGGGTTAGACAAGCAGGAGGCGGCGAAAAACACCCCACAGGTCGGCTCTACAAGCAGAATTATCAACGTATTAGTCAGAATTACGTAATTTACTGCCATGGTAGAAGCATGGAGGCTGGCCTTCTCTGGTTCTACAGCTGTCTGATCGCAGCATGTCAGAAATAATGGATCAACACATTGTTGAGACCCCTCTACACATCAGTTTTCTTATTTGGTCTGCTTACATTTCTGCTCTGTGAGAGAAACCAGACTAAATACAAAACAAACAAAAGCATAAATTTCCCTGAAAGCGCCTTTAGAGAAGTCGTTTTGTAGCCGTTTAGTTACATGTTTGAGGACTCGTTGAATTATTTGATATCTGTCGTAAAAATGTATTGTCTATACAGAAATCCAGATCAGATTTTGCAGAAGGAGCTGAATGATGAACTTGCAGGTGGGACAGTAAACGTGAGGCTCAGATCCTGTACTATTATTATTATTATATACCGTCTAGTCACTATAGCATTGTTGCCATCATATCACCAGTATAATTACCTTCATCTTGTCAACCATCCTACCAACTGATCTTCTTAAGTGTCCTTTTTCTATTGTTGTTTTTATTTATGCTACCTCAGTATTTTATTCTATTGTATTTTATTGTACTTGAATACCGGACTGCTGTGACAACCGAATTTCCCTTCAGGGATGAATAAAGTAATCTATCTATCCATCCAGCCATCCATCCATCTATCCATCATCCATCCATCCATCCATCCATCCATACATACATACATCCATACATCCATACATACATACATACATACCTGGGTTTTTACTGATGGCTGCCGCTGGGTTCACAAAGTTTGCATTTCCTTTGTTTCCCATGATGTAGACGGCCATTGTGGATGAGGCGTGCCAGATCACCTTTTGGTTCGACTCCAGGTTAACAAGTTTAGAGACAAACTCTGTCTTTTTGAGCTCCTCCCAGCCTGAATTCTCCACAGCATTTCTTTCCACATGGACCCCATCAGTGGCGTCCTTGTGGACCAGGATGATGACCTGACTCGTGGTGCCTATGATGGTGCTGACGACGTAGCAGGAGGCAAAGTCCGACTCTGGGATCAGACTGAGGAGTAAGCCCGGGCGGTAGAAGATGGCTGATCCGGCTGTCTCAGCCAGCGGCGAGTCCGACTTGAATTTCTCCACTTTGCCGGAATCTTCTTTTGACACAAGTACAAATGATTTATCGTCAAAATCGTCGGCCAGAACGGGAGGGATGTAGAACTTGAGCTTGTCTTCTGTTGGCGGCAGCAGCGTGGTGAACAGCTGCCTGCAGAAGCAGCCGGACCACATGGCGCAGGCGTGACCGAAAAGGGCCGCCACCGGCTCGTTGGATGTCACGCGCTTCAACTTCTTCGATTCCTCGACCCAGATCTGTGTGAGCTCGTAGGGCTGAAGATGAATCTCAGTGTTTTCTTCACCTTCAACAGTCACCTTGTTTATTTTGTCCGTGTTGATGATGACGAGTCTAAAGTGTTGTCTCTCAGTCACTTCTAGGGTGACGAGGTCTGAAGAGACCGTGGTTCCTTCGATCTCTGGTACCGGCGGGACGAGGTACTCGGAGGCGAGATTGTCTGTTGGGATAACCAGAGCAGTCTGCACGCTGTTGACCTTAGAGTTGATGGCCTGGACGATGATATCCTTGGTGCTCGTAATCTGGACAGTTCTGTTGGACATTTCTTTCCTACCGAGCTCCATTCCTTCATTGATTGTGAACTCCCTCGTCTGTGCCTTGCCCATCGTCTCGGGTGGGTCGCTGCGGCCGTGCGATGTGATGGTGACCACGGTGTCGGGGTTCAGGGCGGTGACGACAACTTTGATTTCCGGTTGAGTGGGATGATAGATGGCGATGTTCTCCAGGAAAGCAAAAATGAAGCTCTTTCCACTGCTGCTGCTGTCTACAGCTGCAGAGGCTGGGAGACAAAGACAAATATCTGAATCTGAAGTAAAAACATGTTCCTGCCGTGTTACGTCACATCGTCCGTCCTGTATTTCTTATATTATATTATAATATTATCAACATATGCAAATCAGCTGCAAAGAGACTCAAGATGACTAGCAAGAGACGAAAAACAGCAACAAAAAGACTAAAAATGACTAGAAAGAGATCAAAAACAGCTAAAAGAAGAGACACAAAATGACCAGAAAGAGACAAAAAATAGTGGCAAAAAGACTCAAAATGACCAGAAAGAGACAAAAAAAAGTGAGAAAAAGACTCAAAATGACCAGAAAGAGACAAAAAAGCGACAAAAAAATTCAAAATTACCAGAAATAGACAAAAAAACAGCGACAAAAAACTCAAAATTACCAGAAATAGACAAAAAAACAGCGACAAAGAGACTAAAAATGACCAGAAATAGACAAAAAACAGCTGGAAAAAAACACAACATGTCCAGAAAGAGACCAAAAACAGCGACAAAAAGTCAAAAAATGGCCAGAAATAGACAAAAAACTGCTGCAAAAGACCAAAAAATGTCCAGAAAGAGATCAAAAACAGCTTAAAAAAAAGAGACACAAAATGACCAGAAAGAGACAAAAAACAGTGGCAAAAAGACTCAAAATGACCAGAAATCGGGAAAAAAAAACAGCTGCAAAGAGACACAAAATATCCAGAAAGGGACAAAAAGCAGCTATAAAGAGACACAAAATAACCAGAAAGAGACCAAAAACAGCTAAAAAAGTGACACAAAATAACCAGACAAAGACCAAAAACAGCTACAAAAGACTCAAAATGACCAGAAAGAGACAAAAAAGAGTGAGAAAAAGACTCAAAATGACCAGAAATAGACAAAAAAAAACAGCGACAAAGAGACTAAAAATGACCAGAGATAGACAAAAAACAGCTGGAAAAAAACACACCATGTCCAGAAAGAGACCAAAAACAGCTTCAAAAGAGACTCAAAATGACCAGAAAAAGACCAAAAACAGCTACAAAAGACTCAAAATGACCAGAAAGAGACAAAAAAGCGACAAAAAAACTCAAAATGACCAGAAATAGACAAAAAACAGCTGGAAAAAAACACAACATGTCCAGAAAGAGACCAAAAACAGCTTCAAAAGAGACTCAAAATGACCAGAAAAAGACCAAAAACAGCTACAAAAGACTCAAAATGACCAGAAAGAGACAAAAAAAAGTGACAAAAAGACTCAAAATGACCAGAAATACAAAAAAAACAGCTGCAAAGAGACACGAAATGAATACAGAATATGACAAACAATTTTAAAGACAAAATGACAACAAAGACACAAAGAAACAAAGAGATGGAAAAACAATTACAACTTTTTTATACTATCATATTATATTGTAATATCAATATACTTATTTTACCTTATATGTATATATATAACTTCTGTATACTTGTATATATTACATATCTGTTTTATGCCCCTTATACTACGTCTTCATACATTTATATACATATATTTTAAGTTATTTTTCATTAAATCATATTACAACAAACAACAATCTATTCAACATGCCACAATCTATATTTCTGTAATGTGCAATATCTGTGAAAATACAAAATAATCCTATGTGCAATACATTAATAATTAATAATGAAGTATTTGATGTATATAATGTGTCTTTTTTTTGTGTTTAATATTAGTTTTTGAGTCTTTGTAACTCCTCCCCCTTTCTTTGTGATAGATAACATCTTATTTTATTACAGACTAAAGAAACTGAGTCCAGTCCTGCAGGAAATGTGCTGAGTGAGAGTTTTACCTGCCAACAGGAAGAGGAGGAGCAGCGCAGCACGCATGGCGGCGCCTCGATCAGCTGTAGATCAGCTCGTTCTGAAACTTGGAAACTGGAGTTATGGAAACTTGTTAAGTAAGTAAACTTGAATATTAAAATGTAATTCTAAAATATTATATCAGTTTCCCCACACCTGAATGTGTTACTTCAGTAAATACTTTATAAAATTATAAAGCAACAATACAATTTTCATTCTTCTTCTTCTTCGAAAAAAAAAAAAAAATGGAAATGGAAAAGATTAACATGTATTATGTCCTCAAACTGAACATTAATAATCACTTTAAAATGTCTTTTATATCTGCAGTGTTACCAGTTGCATCCATACTTCCAGGGTAAATAATAATAATAATATTTAAATAAGAATTAATAATTAATATTACCATGTTTATTATTAATAATTTTACCTTTCAGAAACTTTATTGTCCTGATAAACATCCAATAAAATCCCGACGAAAACTCTTTTTTTAAATTATAAAGTTAATTATCAAAAATAAATATTATCTTTGTAAGAAATGTTCATGTTATTAGAAGCTTTATAGTTTATTTAAGAGACCATACGACAGAAACTGCTTTACCTTAAATGTAATTGGGCATCAATTAAAAGTATAAATATGTATTCTGATTGGACATTTAACCTTTTATCTGATTTTATCCTTTCCGTTCCAGGCGCTCTGCGATCAAATTCAAATAAAAAAGGAAAAGCTTTGTACAGCAGACAATATTCTAATTATTTAATTGACCGTTTGTAAAACTCCTCCCCCGAACGCTCCTTGTCCAATCATACCTTAGCAACCGTTACTAAGAGAAGAAGACGGTCCTTCAAGCTTTGAGCTCTGAGCAACAAGGTGAACCGGTCTGACACCAGGTACCCTCAGAGTTCAGAGAGGAGAGAGGAGTTGCTGGCTGTGGATTAAACAGTTTGGGACAGCCTTCTCACAATTTAATATCTCAGAGATCAACAGATACAAATATCTGCACTAAGGTAAGCTGCTAGCTAACATGAGCTAACTAACGATTGTCTGGCTGTTAGATGAGATAACCCAAACCAGATTTAACAGTTATGGTTCCTGTCAACTAGTATTCTTACCACTACTGGTGCAGAACTAGTCCAACAACAAAAAATGTTAATGATACCATCTGTAAAATTAGCATGCTAAGCTAGCTAGCAATGTTGCTAGGATCTTAACATAATACAGGGCTGCAACTAATGATTATTTTCATTATCGATTAATCTGTCAATTATTTAAACGATTAATCCATTAGTTGTTTGGTCAATAAAATGTTGAAAAATATCAATCAGTGTTTCCCAAACCAAAGAGATATTCAATTTATTATCATAAAGGAACAAAGAAACCATAAATATTCACATTGAAGAAGCTGAATTCAGAGAATTTGGATTTATTGTCCTTAAAAAACTGCTCAAACCAATTATTCCATTAATCAAAATAGTTGACGATTAATTTAATAATCGATTATTGTTCAATTAATCAAATAATTTGCAGCTCTAAACATAATACAGGGCTGTACAGTGCTAATAGCTAGCATCACTGTATCCCACATCAGCCGGCTGTTGGCTAACATTATCAACATTTCACATTAACTACTAATATAAATGATCATGTTGTGTTTCCAGTTAATGAAGTGGTGGAAACTAAAGTCTTACTTCTTATCTTCAAACCGTATATTGTTTTAACCGTGTACGTTAGCCTGGGGTTTACCAGAGTCAGCTAAAGGATGCTAACGCTGTGAATTAGCCTAGTGCTATTTTAGTGCGTTTTCACGGATCGGTCACTTTTATCGCTGTAAAACAACAACAGCTGCTGATTGTTTCAGGGTAATAATAAGTATCACTGTTATCAACACATCCATTATCAAAGATAATATTAGAAATAAATGTACACTGTAAAAAAAAAACTTTAAGAAAAGTAAAAAGTCTGACAGCAAAATATTAACCGTCAAATATCATTAAACAACCGTCAGATCATTTATTTAAAAGTTAAAATTAAAAATCAATTGTGTTTAGAGTAAATTTTCCATATATGCAAACAATACTTAAGTTGAAATGAAAATGCAATTTTCTAACAATTTGGCAATAAAAATGAAGAAAAGTATAAAAACTGCCTAAATCTAAAATAAATGAATGAATAAACATGATACATTAATGAATTATTGTATGCCATTAAATGTATCAAAGATAATACTAAAAATAAATGTACACTGTAAAAAAAAACCTTTTTAAAAAGTAAAAAGTCTGACAGCAAAACATTTACCGTCAAATATCATTAAACAACCGTCAGATAATTTATTTAAAAATACAGATAATATACAGTAAACATTTGTATTAATTGTTTGTTTTTACTTACTTAACTTACTTTTTGTCAGATTTTTTACCATATTTTTACGATTTTTTTAAAGATGTTTTACAGATATTTTTCCTTAATTTTACATTCAGCAACATGATGAGTATTTATTGTATTTTTAAACAGAATTCTCTGTAATTTAATTATTAATAAAGAACATTAAGCAACTGAAACATACTGTAGAAACATTAATATAATGTCCCTTTATATTAATTTACAGATTTCAACTTTTATTTTATGGTTAATATTTATAATAAAAGTAATTTACTTTTTTTAAAGTGAACGACAAAAACCCTCTAAAATAATAAAGTAAATTCCTGGAAATTTTTTCCCTACATTGTAGGCATTAATTAATTGAAAACATGTGACATTATTAATGTATTTTGTTTTGTCAGGTTCTGTCCTCCGTACCGAGTCACCAAGAAACACATCAGAAACTATATCAGAAATTATAAAAGCTTTAGAACAAACAGAGCAAAAAAGATTGAAAGAAAATTTAGACAACTGGAATTAAAATGAAATGATCATGATAATAATAATAATAATAATAATAATAATAATAATAATAATAATAATAATAACATCTTAATTTCGACAAGATTGTCATTTTAAAGTCCAAATAATAAATCTGCTCACATTTAAAATGGAATAATTGATTTAAAATACGTATGAGAGTTTGTCTGCATGAACAAAGACAAAGTTTAAGGTGTGGCTCGTCTCCTGTCACAGCAGAGTTTAGAGGAAGATACAGCTTCTCTCTCCTATGATAAGTATAATAATAATAATAATAATAATAATAACAACAATCAACATTACAATGTTTCTTATTAATAATTTGACCTCAAAGCTGTTTCAGAAACTTTCTTGTCCTGATAAACATCCAATAAAATCCTGAAGAAAACTCTTTTTTTTAAGTTATAAAGATAATTATTTAAAACAAATATTATATTTGTAAGAATTGTTTATGTTATTAGAAATCATATAGATTATTTAAGAGACCATATGACAGAAACTGCTCTACTTTAAATGTAATTTGGCATAGAAGAAAAAGTTTAAAATCCAAATAAACATTTAGTCTGAATGGAAATTTAATCTTTTATCTAATTTAATCCTTTCTTGATGTTTAAAATAACATCTTTATTTCGACAAGATTGTCACTTTATAGTCCTGCTCACATTTAAAATGGAATAATTGATTTAAAACACATATGAGAGTTTGTCTGCATGAATCATTTTGTACCTAAATAATAATCATTAATATAATTACATCTGCAGGAAAAGAACAAAGAGTCAGAAAAGCTTTAAGGTGTGGCTCGTCAGCTCAGAGGAAGATCCAGCTTCTCTCTCCTATTATAATAATAATAATAATAATAATAAGTAATAATAACTATCTGAGCTACAACAAACAGTCAAACTGAATCTTTTTTCTGTGTTTCAGGAGAAATGTTGAAGTCTCACCTGTTGGTCGGTGGTCAGCAGCCGAGTGACTCGTCTCCTCTGACTCGTCTGACTCGTCTCGTCTCGTCTCTGCTGCACATTTGTGAGTCAAACTCTGATTTGAAAGACGTTTGCATGAGATGCACATCAGTGTTCCAGTGAAGGAGGCAAAGCTGCAGAGGAGACATTAAGACATGCAAAACAGCTGCAGAGGGACGACAACAACATGAAGACTGAGGAGAGAAGACAGAGAGACACAAAACAGCTGCAAAAAGACTTGAAATGACCAGAAAGAGACTAAAACAGCTTTAAAGAGCCACAAAATAACAGGATATTAAAAAACTACTGAAAAGAGACACACAATGACCAGAAAGAGACAAAAACAGCTTTAAAGAGACAGAAAATGACCAGAAAGGGACAAAAACAGCTTTAAAGAGACAGAAAACAACCAGAAAGAGACAAAAACAGCTTTAAAGAGACACAAAACGACCAGAAAGAGACAAAAACAGCTTTAAAGAGACACAAAACGACCAGAAAGAGACAAAAACAGCTTTAAAGAGCCACAAAACGACCAGAAAGAGACAAAAACAGCTTTAAAGAGCCATAAAACGACCAGAAAGAGACAAAAACAGCGTTAAAGAGACACAAAACGACCAGAAAGAGACAAAAACAGCTTCAAAAAGACTCAAAACAACAGGATATTAAAAACTACTTAAAAGAGACACACAATGACCAGAAAGAGACAAAAACAGCTTTAAAGAGACACAAAATGAACACAGAATATTAAAAAACAACTTTTAAGAGAGACATGAAGAGCATGAAGAGACAAACAAAACAACAAAGAGAAGAAGAGACGGACGGAAAAACACTTTTTACAACTTTCTTTTGTTATATTTTATTGTAATATCATTATATTTATTATGCTTATACCATCATCTGATACCTCAGATGTATATGTATAAAACTTCTGTATACTAATTTAGATATTTCATGCCCTTCATACTATATCTGCATATATATAGTTATATATAACTATAACTATATATATATATATATATATATATATATATATATATATATATATATAGTTATATATATAGTTATTTTTCAGGAAATGTTCATATTACTTTTTAACTTGTCACAATCTATTTTTGTATCAAGAGTTTCAAAATTACAACAAAAAGATGAAAACAACTACAAAAAGATGAGAAACAACTACAGAAGGACAAAAAACTCTCTAAATGAAAACTGCACACTTTCAATAAGAATTATAACTTTTCTTATTATAATAAGTTATAATTTAGTGTCACATCTGACAGATCAGAGGAGGAGCTGTTAACCCTCAGTGATCAATAACACACACACACGCACACACACACACACACACATACATACACACACACACACAGTAATCCTCGCTCTATGTCAAACCTTTTATGAATTCTGGTTATTGTCGTTGTGTAACTTTCAGCTGTTATCTAACTAACACGTTCAATGTGGGACAGTGTGTGTGTGTGTGTGTGTGTGTGTGCTGCTCCAGTTGTTATTTTTGTTTTTAGAACCATGATAATGGACCATTTAACGTAACCTTATAATCTTTACTTGGAAACATTTTAAATCCTAATCACTGGTCTAAAACCTTCGTGGCTGCTGGCTGCTGGCTTCGCTCTCGGTTCCATCTTTCTTCCTCCTTTATTTGACTATGACGGCTTTCTCGTTTCCGGTTCGAGTGTCTACTCGTAGATACTTTAAACCTACCGGACTTATCACAAAATTGTAGATCCCGCTCACTCTACGTAAACTCAGCACCTTGTCAAGGTGGACTCTGGAACTGCCAGTCTGCCGTAAGACTGAGTTCATCTCTGGCTTCGCTGGATTTCCTTGCCCCCACTTAGACAATCACTGGATTTCTTTGCCCCCACTTAGACGTTGTTAACACCAAACAACTCTTCCACTCCTGCAGCTCTTTCTGCAGCCTTCTCCTTCTCTTAGAGGCCTAGACCCTCTGGTAGGTGTGGAACAGGTCTTTTCATCGACCACAACTGGAAGTTCTTCCTCCATCCATTGCCACAGTTTTCCCCACGGTTCTTTGAAATCCATGCTGAAACAATAACTTCTCCCTCACCAATAACCATTGTTGTTCTCGGCCGCCCACCTGGTCCCTTTGGAGAATTTCTGGAGGAGCTTGACGTCCTCCTGAAGATGCCCCACCACTTGGTTGTCGGACTCTGTGGAGCCACCAGAGCTTCTCTACGGGCATCAGAACGGAAGTGGCAGCAATCTAAACACGCTGAAGACCTACGCAGCTACCAATCTCTTCTTGCTGCCTTCTTGTCTTTGATCTCCGCTGAAAAAAGCTCTTTCTATCAGAGCAAGATCCAATCCTCATTCTCCAACCCGAAGAAGCTCTACTCCATCTTTACGAATCCTCCTTCCTCCCTCCTACCGAGCCACTTCGTCAACTATTTCTTGAAAAAGATTAAGGACATACGCTCCTCATTTACCCATCCAGTTCCACAACCCGCCTCTCCTCCTTCCTCGTCATCATCTCCCTCCACTGTCTCCTCCTCAAGTGCTCAGCCTTGTAACCTCTGCCCGTCCTACCACTTGTCAGCTGGATCCTATTCCCTCCCACCTGTTTCAGTCTATTGCTCCGGATCTCCTCCCGTTCCTCTCCCATCTTATCAACACTTCCTTGACTACTGGCTGCTTTCCTAACTCTCTGAAGGAAGCAAGGGTGAATCCTCTCCTAAAGAAACCCACCCTCGACCCATCCTTAGTGGACAACTACCAACCCGTCTCTCTCCTGCCGTTCCTCTCCAAAACTCTGGAACGAGCTATCTTCAATCAGCTATCCTGCTATCTGCATGGGCACAACCTCCTTGACCCTCACCAGTCTGGTTTTAAGAAGGGCCACCCAACAGAGACTGCCCTTCTCGCTGTGACTGAACAGCTTCACAAGGCGAAGGCGGCCTCTCTTCTTCTGTGGTGGTTCTACTGGACCTTTCTGCTGATCATCAGATCCTCATCTCCACCCTTCTCCACCCTGGGAGTATCTGTCTCCGCCCTCTCTCTACTCTAGTCTTATCTCAAGGACACACCTTTCGTGTGACCGGGGTTCCTCAAGGCTCTGTCCTTGGTCCGCTCCTTTTCTCAGTTTACACTATCTTGCTGGGCTCCCTCATCCACTCGCATGGTTTCTCCTATCATCGCTATGCCGACGACACCCAGCTAATCCTCACATTCCCCAGTCTGAAACACAGCCAGCAGCTCGTATCTCTGCATCCAGGATCTCGTATCCTGGTCCAGGGTCTCGCCTCAAAACCTCCTCCAGACTTTTCTCTGTCCTGGATCCCAAATGGTGTAAGGAGCTCCCCACCGACATCAGGACCTCAGACAGCCGAGACATCTTCCACCAGGTTGAAGACCTCTACAACAATACCTCCGTTCAGTCATGGTCGCCTACTTTTTGTTCATTTTCTGGGGAAATACAGATGTTTCAAATCATTCATTTATTGTTAATAGTAGTATTATTGTTATTATTATTACTATTATTATTATTGATTTTCAGTTTAACCCACTGTGCATTTGTTACCCACCAAATATTTAATAACTAGACTGTAAAAAAAGTTATTTTACAGAAATATTCAGTATTATTTTACGGATTGTTTTTATTTTTTCTGGTGCAAATACCATAAATATTATTAATAAAATTACTTTTATTACAAATATTAACTATAAAATAAAAGTTTAAATCTTTCGATTAAAAATATGCATTATACATTATAGATATTTTTTTTACAGTATTACATAATTGGTAATTGGTCTTGAATGTTAAATGACAATGAATTCTATGTCAAATAAATAAATAAAAACAGAAAACACACATCATATTACCTAAAGAAAAAAGTAAGGAAACTTTCTGTTTTGACAGGAGAAAAAAATATATATAATATTTAAAAAATGTAAAAAAGATCCTAAAAACACAGTAAAAAGTTACATTTTTCTCATGTTAGATATTCAAATTTTTGAAAACACTCTATAGTTTATAGCAGTTTTAGAAGGAATGTCAACTAAAATATTATAACACATCATCATATCCTTCTGCAGAGTGTGTGTGTGTGTGTGTGTGTGTGTGTGTGTGTGTGTGTGTGTGTGTGTGTCCTCTAATCTCTAATCTGGCTCCAGATTACATTTTGCAGGAAATAATGGCATCATTTTTGGGGGATTTAGCCCCGCCCTCCTGATGACATCACACATGATGAGACTATAAAGGCACACACACACTCAGACACACACACACTTACACACGGACACACACGGGGACACACAGACACACACTCTATCGACAGCAGCGCCATGGCAACCTTCGTCTCAGTGAGTAAATCTGTTTTATGATTTATTAAAATCTTTAGTTTGTTTGTTCTGCAGTTGATGGAAATGTTTGTTTGACTTTAAATTAATGTTTCATCCATCAGGAAGGTTTTTATCTTTTTAATGTAAATAAACACAAAACAATGTTTAGTTACCATCAAAAATATTATTTAATAGAAGAAAGAAATCTGAGGTATTTCTGATATTATTATAAAAGTCTTTTTCACTGTTGCATTGAAGAATTTAATCATTTATATAATAATAATAATAATAATAATAATAATAATAATAATAATAATGAATGTAAAAGTAATAATAATAACAACAATAATAATAATAACTAGAAAATTTCCTCTGGGGAAATTTTGAAAGGGCCACGGGGGCTACTGCCGGTGTGTGTACACTATGATGAGATTCTTCATAGATTTCAAACTATGCCCTTTAACCTCAAAGTGTGTGTGTGTGTGTGTGTGTGTGTGTGTGTGTGTGTGTGTGTGTGAGAGAGAGAGAAACATGTATGTGGAGGAGTGTGCGCGCATACGCGCGCATTTGTGTGTGTGTGTGTGTAGCAAAAATCGCATAAAGTTACCTGTGTGTGTGTGCGTGTGTGCGTTTGAAGCAGGTGTATGTATGTGTGAGGAGTGTGCGCACTTACGCGCATGTGTGTGTGTGTATCTGTAACTGTAATCACATCAAAGATCAAAGCAATCAACAGAAATAACTGACACCTGTTAAAGTTCTGAAAGAGTGACAGCAGCCAGAGGTGGACTGGAATTTCTGTCCTCGAACAGAAAGCATTTTTGGCAAAACCATAATACCTATCATTGATCCGACTTCACTTTGAGCGTCCCAAGTTCTTCCTGAACGTCTACATATGTTTTTTTTTAAGAAAAATGAAAAAATAGCTTTGTTAGAGCGATCTAAAAAACAGTTGAATCTCACTTTTTCCGAAATCGTCCTGCGTTTTTAATATGGGACCCAATGAGGCTGTTGGTGGTTTTGGTGGCGCATCTTTGCATCGTACGCCCAAACTATAACTCTGACAGCTTTACCAGAGGATTGTGAGTGAGAAGACAAATTTTCCTACATTTCTATGTATAAATTATTTCTGTAGAGTGGAATTTGCGTCCTGGAGCGCAGTTTTCAAATTTATTTTTAGACAGTTTTACCTCTCCCTCTACACTCTGGTGATGATGTCACACACTGTGACACGAACATTCCGTGCAATACACACCCATTATAATCTCAGAATTTCTCCAAAAATGATCATGGTCATTGAACAGGGATTGATAAAAAACTATATGACCTATCGAAATGCAAATTAATACACCAATACACAAGACTTGTGTCTACTGTTTAAAGTTTAAATGGAGTCTCTAGGTGAAATTATGCCGGAGAAGTAGACGTCTGAAAATCTTCAATTAATGTTCTTTTTTGCTCATTTTCTTTCGGCCGTCCCATTCATTTCAATGCAAAATTTTGGGCAGTTTTCGTATTCCATAGAGAAAAGTAATAGCACACCGATCCCGATCAAAACGCACGTTTTGATAAATAATTTTGTAGCGGGACGAAATTGCGTCCGGAAGAGGAAGAAGAAGAAATCCACAGTATAACAGTAGAGCAGCACTGGTCCCTACAGATATTGCTGTATGGGACCAGTGCTGGGGAGATTGCCCCGAGGCCCTAATAATAATAATGAGCAAAAATCTACAAACTTCATGCTTTTGAAAGTTACATTTTTTCCACAAAAAAAGCCAAATTTATAGAATTATTCTGATTCACTATAAAAATCATATAAAACATGTTGTAAGTTATTTCCTACTTTATTATAAACTTTTATTTTAACATATGTTTTACATTATTCTATATATTTTATAGTGGTATTACATGTTATTATAGTATAGAGATTCTAAAAGGAATAAAAACATATTTTAGACCAGAGATATTTCTCCTGTCAGCGTTCTGAGTTTTTAATATTTTTAATATATTTGTATGTTTCTGTCTCAGCTGGCGACGTGTCCTCACTGTCCCGTCGTCTCGTCTCGCCGTGGTTTGATCTACAGAGACTCTCTGTCGGCTCTGTCCAGGAACCTGAGGGCCCCCGGGGGCCCCCACCGGCCCCCCAACGCCCGGCTGCAGCACGCCAACCTCAGCAGGTAAGAACACCTGGAAACACCTGAAAAACACCTGAAAACACCTGAAAAACACCTGAAAACACCTGGAAACACCTGAAAACAACTGAAAACACCTGGAAACACCTGGAAACACCTGAAAAAAACCTGAAAAACACCTGAAAAACACCTGAAAACACAAGATTTACTTTCTGTCAGAACATTGGAAATAGAAACACAAAATGTGGCTTCAAACTGCATAAAAAGTCTGTTTATAGAAACTTATTATAAAAAAATTAAATAATAAATATGCGATTAAATTAATTATGGCATCAATTAATTGACAAACTGTGACATCAATTAAATTTTCTGATTTTAAGATGCTTCTTTATTTTTAAAACTTGTTTATTTTTGAATTATTTTTCTTTACATTTCTTTGAGAAAAATGCATTTAAAATAAATTACATTAACATAAATTAATATTTCTGTTTTTTATATTTTTTAACCTTGCATTTCATATTTATTTTCCCCTTTATTCAATCATTTTAATACTTTTGCATTATTTGTTTTAATTGATATTAAAATCTGTTTAGTCTTTGTTGAATGCTTTAATTTATTTCTGTATTGTTTTATTATTTTCTCTAAACGTTTCTTTACATTTCTTCTTCTTGCATTTAAAAAAGTACATTTAAATTAAATAAAAGCAATAAATACAGAGGTTAATAAAATAAAATAGAGATATTAATGTAAAAATGTAAAAATAATATGTATTACATTTTTTAGAAATGAAAGAAATACATATAAAAATAAATAAATAGGGAAAATTAAATATGAAAGTCTTTAAGTAGAGGAATTTTTAAATTATTTCACATTTTATCATTTAATTAATGTCTAAAAAAAGACACAAAATGACCAAAAAAGACACAAAATAACTGAAAAAACACTAAATTACTTTAAAAAGACATTAAAATGACAAAAAAACACAAACTGACCAAAAGATACACAGTATTAATTTTTTATTACCAAAAAGACAGAAAAATTATTTAAAAAAAGACACAAAATTATTTTTAAAAAAGACACAAAATTACCAAAAAAAGACTAAAGATTAAAATAAATAAATAGGGGAAAATTAAATATAAAAGTATATAAATAGAGGAATTATTAAATTATTTCACATTGTATCAATTATTAAATGTCTACATTTATTTTTGATATTATTTTTGGTACGTTTAATGACATTAATTTATTTATTGAGTTATTTCTGTGTTGTTTTTTTTTAATTTCGTCTGTTTCTGTCCTCCATAGAAACAAACTTGAATAACATTAAAATGATTTTTCTGTGTTTGAGACATTTATAAAGTAAGAAAACAACTTAATATTTCATCTCTGGTTGTTTTTAGACGTTTTAATCAGAAACGTTTCTTCTTCTTCTCCCTCTGACTCTCAGGCGTGAACTCCCAGAATGCTTTGCTCTGGCTCGCTGCCAGCCGCCCGACACCATCAAACACCTGCTGCTGGATCACCTGAGGAGGATCCTGCTGGGCCACGCCCACCACAGGCGCCTCAGCCTGCCCGCCTCCTTCTGAGGAGGAGCAGGAGGAGCAGGAGGAGAGGAGGAGCAGGAGGAGGAGGAGGAGCAGGAGGAGAGGAGGAGCAGGAGGAGGAGGAGGAGCAGGAGGAGCAGGAGGAGGAGGAGGAGCAGGAGGAGCAGGAGGATGATGATGATGATGGAGCAGCAGAGGGCGCTGTTTCCATTATTATTAATCTGTTTATTCTCAGTGGAGGAAAAATTCATAAAAACCACAAATACTCCATTAAATGTAAAAATACTGCATTCAATTTAACGAGAGTAAAAGTACCGGAAACATGTTCTTTATTATTTTAATAATTTTGCATTATTTTTTTTATTTCCTCCAGAAGATATAAAAATTTTTGTTTCAATGTATTTTATAGTTTTTATTTTTTTTATTCTGTGTTATTTTTCTTTACATTTCTTCTTGCATTTTAAAAATGAATTTAAAACAAATAACTGCAATAAATACAAAGTAAAATTAAAATTAGAAAAAATAAAAATATAATGAAATAATAAAAAAATGTAATATAGGATGAAAAATAATTAATTTAAAATACATTTTAAAATAAATGCAAAAATATAAATTATTAAAATAAATATATTACAATAAATGTAAAATTACAAGAATGACAGTATCAACAAAAATACTTAATTTTAATATTTTTGAATGATTTTTTTATTCTTTTAAAAATGCATTTCTTTTTTGTTAAAACTCTTTATTTATTCAAATTTAAATTTATTTAGTTATTTTTCTATACATTTTTATTTTATTTTCATTTATTCTTGCATTTAAACAAGCAGTTAATACAAAGGTAAATAAATTATAATAGAGGTATTCATTTAAAGTAAAAAAGTTATTTAACAAAAACTTTGTAATAAAAAAAAAGATGATTCATGTTTGTAAGAACTATTATTATGGTATTTCTCAGTTTTTTTAATGTATTAATTTTTTATTACTTATCTGTTTTGTTTTTCAAGTTTATAAATGTATTTTATTATGAATCGATTCATTAATATTTTATTCATTCATAATATATTATTGCAATCTTCAAATTAACAAAGATGTATTATTTTATTATGTATTTTATCATAGATACAGTATTATTATTGTTTCATAGTTTTATTGCTATCATATTTTAATAAATATTTTTATTAAGTCATATCATATCGATCTTTATTTTTTTGCATTTTCTTCTGTTATTAATTTTTGTATCTTATTTTATTTTAATATTTCTGTCTTTATTTATTCATCTATTTTCATTTCATATTATTTCAGTTTTTATTTTTATTTTTTATTTCTTTATTCTTCATTTATTGGCACTGATTGATGTTTCTACATATTTTTGTTATTTATCTTTTTAAATATTTATTTAACTAGAATATTTCAACTTTTATTTATTTATTATTATTATTATTTTATATTTTTTCTGGTTTTATTTATTTATTTATCACATATTGATGCAGCAGTTTTGTCTGGCATCTGATTTCTCTGCATCATATTGTTTCTATTTGTTTTCTTGTTTTCTTGTATTTTTATTTATTTTTAATTTGTGCAGTTTTGACGCTGTGATTATTAATTTGCAGATATTTCCAGGACATAAACTGTCCAAATATTGGATAAAGTAAATTATAAAGTTATTATTTTATTTTGTTGATATATTAAATTTAAAAAAAGTGACAGAAAGAAATTTGTATGTCTCATTTTATCATTTCATAAATCAGAAAATACAGTGAAAAGACATTAAAAAGGTTAATTTTCTTCATGTTTTTAGGAAGAAAATGTTCATAAATCAGATTATGAATGATTGAATATAATTAGTAATAAATGTGTGAGTTTGTTGTCTGAAGTTTAGATTAAAGAGAAACACGTCGAGCAGATATTAACGTTATGTAAGAGAGGTCAAAGGTCGTCTGAAATATTAATTAGATCCTCGTCTCCTGCTGACGGATCAGAGTTTAATCTGCTGTTAATGAAACACACACACACACACACACACACACACACACACTCACACACACACACACACACACACACACACACACACACACACACACACTCACACACACACACACATACACACACATACACACAGACACACAGACACACAGACACACAGACACACACACACACACACAGACACACACACACACACACACACACACACACACTCACACACACACACACACACACACAGACACACAGACACACACACACACACACACACACACACACTGACTCATGTCTTCATGATGCTGCAACTTTTTGCTTTTGGACTTTAAGATTTAAAGTTTTACTGTCAGAAAACAACATGATGTGTATTTTTTGTATTTTTACATAAAATTCACTGTAATTTAACATTCAAGACCATTAAACAATTGAATTATACTCATATATATATATATATATATATATATATATATTCACAGATATATATATATCTTTTACTTGTATCAGAATCGGCCGATACGTGCGTGCAACATACACATTGTTTACTATCCAACTGTTTATATGCTTTGTTTGTTTTGTCAATAAATGTTGATTTTGTTGTTTAAATTGAGACTTGTGTAACATTTGTTATCATTGTGGGATTTTTATCATGTAAATGGAGGAGAAAAGGAAATATCGGCTTCAAGAATCGGCCCAAAAAAATCGGCAGCACATATCAGGGATCAGTTAAGACTGATGTCGGCATCGGCCTTAAAAAACCGTATCAGTCGACCACTAAACTCAGCAACAAAGTCGCTAAGTTGTTGTCATGTAGAGTATTACGTCACATCCTGCTTAGCGTTCTATCCAATCAGCAACCAGGCTAAAAAATACTTTTTTCGTCCCTGCAGAAGAGCAGGGCCGTTTTTCTCCCCTGAAAACAGCCTGGTAGCTGATTGGATAGAACGCTAAGCAGGATGTGACGTATACTCTACACCGCAACACGCACTATTTGTAAAAGCTGGTGAAGCAGTGTTGCCAACTTAGTGACTTTGTTGCTATATTTAGCGACTTTTCCGACCACCTTAGAGACTATTTTTTTAAAGCGACTGGAGACAAATCCAGCACTTTTTCTGGTGTTATTGGAGACTTTTGGAGACTCGTTCTTACTCTTCTCAACGAACGAGTCAAATCGGCCCAGTCCTCCTGCAGCAGTCTCTCCCAGCTGCAGAGCCAGAGGGGATTTTAACCCCTCAGCGTCCAGTCTACAAATTGCTAACAGGCTAACAGTTAGCTCTGTAACAGTACAGTGTGTATGTGCTAACAAGCTAACAGTTAGCTCTGTAGCAGTACAGTGTGTATGTGCTAACAGGCTAACAGTTAGCTCTGTAGCAGTACAGTGTGTATGTGCTAACAGGCTAACAGTTAGCTCTGTAGCAGTACAGTGTGTATGTGCTAACAGGCTAACAGTTATCTCTGTAGCAGTACAGTGTGTATGTGCTAACAGGCTAACAGTTAGCTCTGTAGCAGTACAGTGTGTATGTGCTAACAGGCTAACAGTTAGCTCTGTAGCAGTACAGTGTGTATGTGCTAACAGGCTAACAGTTAGCTCTGTAGCAGTACAGTGTGTATGTGCTAACAGGCTAACAGTTAGCTCTGTAGCAGTACAGTGTGTATGTGGTAACAGGCTAGCAGTTAGCTCTGTAGCAGTACAGTGTGTATGTGCTAACAGGCTAACAGTTAGCTCTGTAGCAGTACAGTGTGTATGTGCTAACAGGCTAACAGTTAGCTCTGTAGCAGTACAGTGTGTATGTGCTAACAGGCTAACAGTTAGCTCTGTAGCAGTACAGTGTGTATGTGCTAACAGGCTAACAGTTAGCTCTGTAACAGTACAGTGTGTATGTGCTAACAGGCTAACAGTTAGCTCTGTAACAGTACAGTGTGTATGTGCTAACAGGCAAACAGTTAGCTCTGTAGCAGTAGAGTGTGTATGTGCTAACAGGCTAACAGTTAGCTCTGTAGCAGTAGAGTGTGTATGTGCTAAGAGGCTAACAGTTAGCTCTGTAGCAGTACAGTGTGTATGTGCTAACAGGCTAACAGTTAGCTCTGTAGCAGTACAGTGTGTATGTGCTAACAGGCTAACAGTTAGCTCTGTAGCAGTACAGTGTGTATGTGCTAACAGGCTAACAGTTATCTCTGTAGCAGTACAGTGTGTATGTGCTAACAGGCTAACAGTTAGCTCTGTAGCAGTACAGTGTGTATGTGCTAACAGGCTAACAGTTAGCTCTGTAGCAGTACAGTGTGTATGTGCTAACAGGCTAACAGTTAGCTCTGTAGCAGTACAGTGTGTATGTGCTAACAAGCTAACAGTTAGCTCTGTAGCAGTACAGTGTGTATGTGCTAACAGGCTAACAGTTAGCTCTGTAGCAGTACAGTGTGTATGTGCTAACAAGCTAACAGTTAGCTCTGTAGCAGTACAGTGTGTATGTGCTAACAGGCTAACAGTTAGCTCTGTAGCAGTACAGTGTGTATGTGCTAACAGGCTAACAGTTAGCTCTGTAGCAGTACAGTGTGTATGTGCTAACAGGCTAACAGTTAGCTCTGTAGCAGTACAGTGTGTATGTGCTAACAGGCTAACAGTTAGCTCTGTAGCAGTACAGTGTGTATGTGCTAACAAGCTAACAGTTAGCTCTGTAGCAGTACAGTGTGTATGTGCTAACAGGCTAACAGTTAGCTCTGTAGCAGTACAGTGTGTATGTGCTAACAAGCTAACAGTTAGCTCTGTAGCAGTACAGTGTGTATGTGCTAACAGGCTAACAGTTAGCTCTGTAGCAGTACAGTGTGTATGTGCTAACAGGCTAACAGTTAGCTCTGTAGCAGTACAGTGTGTATGTGCTAACAGGCTAACAGTTAGCTCTGTAGCAGTACAGTGTGTATGTGCTAACAAGCTAACAGTTAGCTCTGTAGCAGTACAGTGTGTATGTGCTAACAGGCTAACAGTTAGCTCTGTAGCAGTACAGTGTGTATGTGCTAACAGGCTTACAGTTAGCTCTGTAGCAGTACAGTGTGTATGTGCTAACAGGCTAACAGTTAGCTCTGTAGCAGTACAGTGTGTATGTGCTAACAAGCTAACAGTTAGCTCTGTAGCAGTACAGTGTGTATGTGCTATCTATCTATCTATCTATCTAATTCACCATCACTATGTTTATGATCAGCGGAGACGCTGTGCATAATTAGCCATGCTGGTTTGTTTATGATCAGCTGTAGATCCTGGTGGTGTAGATCAGGTTTAAGACCATATTCTCAGGTTTTAAATCCATATTTTCAACTTTTAAATCCATATTCTCAGGTTTTAAGTCCATATTCTCAAACTTTCATTCCATATGTGTAATAATCTCCTGACCAGAATGTCATATATTATATATATTTGAGAGATGATGTAGTTATAGCTGTCTGTATAACGTTAATAACCCTCCTGACGTGTTATTAGCAGTGTTGGGGGGCAGCCAGAGTCTGGAGGTCTGCTCTGAAACAACAATGATCCAGTGTAATGAAATAATAATCTGAGTGATTATTGGAGGATTATTGTCTCAGCAGGAGAAACAAGAAGCTGTTAATCAGCGATAAGCTCTTCAAAAGCTCCCAAACTCTCCATGAGCCTCCTTCACATGATTTACACCCATTTTCAACAATTATTATTCAGTTTTCCATCATCAGACAAAAAGCCTCTGAGAGTTCCCACAGAGGGGCGTTCAGGGCCCTCTCAGAGTGGGACGAAGCAGCTTCCTGCTCCTCATCCACCAATAATACGATATTCATCTTTTACACAATGTCCCACAATGCTGCTTTGATTTTCAGCCAGAGCAATAAATAAAAAATAAAAATGACAAAGTTCAGCAGCAGAATTTAGAAACATAGATACATAAAAATAAATGAATAAAAATACACGTCTGCTTCACTTCGTTTTTAATATTGTTATAACACAGGCCAAATATAATAAATGAATAAACAAAAATAAATAAATAAAAATAAAGAAATAAAATTTACATCTGCTACAATTTGTTTTTCAAATACTGGTATTATAGGCCAAAAATATAAATAAATAAAAATAGAAAAATAAATAAAAATAGATAAATAAATTAAAATGTACATCTGCTTCACTTTGTTGCTGTTTAAAAATAATATTATTATAATAATAAATAAATAAAAACGAAAAAGTGAAACAGCAGAATTAAGAAACATAAATACATAAAAATAAATGAATAAAAATGTATGTCTGCTTCACTTCATTTCAAATACTGTTATTATAGAACAAAAATTATAAATAAATAAAAATAAATAAATAAATAAAAATGTATGTCTGCTTCACTTCATTTCAAATACTGTTATTATAGAACAAAAATTATAAATAAATAAAAATAAATAAATAAAAATGTATGTCTGCTTCACTTCGTTTCAAATACTGTTATTATAGAACAAAAATTATAAATAAAAATAAATAAATAAATAAAAATGTATGTCTGCTTCACTTCATTTCAAATACTGTTATTATAGAACAAAAATAATAAATAAATAAATAAAAGTATATGTTTGCTTCACTTCATTTCAAATACTGTTATTATAGAACAAAAATTATAAATAAATAAAAATAAATAAATAAAAATGTATGTCTGCTTCACTTCGTTTCAAATACTGTTATTATAGAACAAAAATTATAAATAAAAATAAATAAATAAATAAAAGTATATGTTTGCTTCACTTTGTTTCAAATGCTGTTATTATAGAACAAAAATTATAAATAAAAATAAATAAATAAATAAATAAAAGTATATGTTTGCTTCACTTCATTTCAAATACTGTTATTATACAACAAAAATTATAAATAAAATAAATAAATAAATAAAAAAATGTATGTCTGCTTCACTTCGTTTCAAATACTGCTATTATAGAACAAAAATTATAAATAAAAATAAATAAATAAATAAAAGTATATGTTTGCTTCACTTTGTTTCAAATGCTGTTATTATAGAACAAAAATTATAAATAAAAATAAATAAATAAATAAAAGTATATGTTTGCCTCACTTTGGTTCAAATGCTGTTATTATAGAACAAAAATTATAAATAAAAATAAAAAAATAAAAGTATATGTCTGCTTCACTTCATTTCAAATACTGTAATTATAGAACAAAAATTATAAAGAAATAAAAAGCTCTAAAGCCTTGTTAACGGTTGGCCCCGCCCATCAGACTTTCCGGCTCGATGATTGGTGGAAGCTAAATGATCCCTGCCACGTCAATGGACGACTTAGCTGTCAGTCAAAAAGGGGGCGTGGCCTGCAGCTGGAGTTAATATATTCCAGGCAGTTAGAAAGTAGTGGAGGAGAAGAAGGAGACGGTTATCTTTAGACTAGAGGCTAGTCTGGATGAAGTAACTGCTCCTGGAGGAGAAAAGGAGCAAGAGGAGTTCATCACGTTGACGGAGGGATGGAGGAGGACCACAGCGAGCAGATGAGACCGCTCCTCACATCTGTAAGTCCCCTCAGAGGCTCTGTTAGCCGGGTTAGCTTTTGTTTTTAGGAGACCACGCTGAGTGCCAGGAAGTGGAGGAACGATGCTCCGCCATGCCGGACTCCCTTAGGAAAACCACTAATTCTCGGTTTTGGGCTCCTGTCAACTCTGTGTCGCTTATGGACCCGTTTTAAAACTTAACTTTGACTCTTTATCATCTACCAACACATTCGGCTTGATTCACATCCACCGAGCTGCTCTCATTTTAACAATATTACAGCTTTTTTTGCCTCTCCGGCTAACTTTCCTATCATTCTCTCCTCCGCTGAATGCGCCGCTCTGGGGAGTAGTTCGGTCTAATATCAGATATTTTATTAAATCACGGGGTGATATAACATTTATTTTCATGCCGAACTGTAGACTTGCCCTTACTTAATCAAGACAAAATGTTTTATTTGTTTCACAACCTTGGTAATTTGACCAGTGAGCCACAAAAACATAAAATTAGAAAGTTTACCAATGGAGTTTGGTTTGTTTTGGGCTCCTGTCAACTCTGTGTCGCGTCTGGACACATTTTAAAACTTCACTTTGACTCTTTATTATCTACCAACAAATTCGGCTTGAGTCACATCCACCAAGCTGTTCTCATTTTAACAATATTACAGCTTTTCCTATCACTCTCTCTATCGCCGAATCCACCGTTCTGGGGAGTAGTTCGGTCTAAAATGAAATATTTTATTAAATCACGGGGTGATATAACATTTATTTACATGCCGAACAGTAGACTTGCCTTTACTTAATCGACACAAATGGTTTAATTTGTTGCACAACCTTGGTAGTTTTGCCGGTGAGCTCAAAAACATAAAATTAGTAAGTTTACCTATGGAGTTTGGTTGAGTTTGGGTGGCTTGTTTCTCCTGTCTCCTTGGCTGTAAACCAGGCTGTTTCAGGTTTAATCCTCACTGTGATCAACCTGTTGGAGGGTCCGTGGGTCCTCACCCAGAGGGTCACAGGTTAGAAACCCCCAGAGAGCTGCTGGAGGAGCACATGGAGATGAGTAATGATGAGGAAGTCTGATGCTGCTGTTACCATGGAGACGGGACAAAAGTCAGTGTCCAGTGGAGATAAAAACAAACATCTCTCTGAAGTTTTGTTGAAGTTTTTACCGTCTGAAGTGAAGAGTTTCATCCCTGAGACACTTTCACAGGAATGATGTTTATGTCTCTGTTACATAGTTAGAACTGTTGAACAGTGATCAGTTATATGGTATATTTTCCATCAAGGAAAGGAAAGGAGAGGAAAGGAAAGGAGGAAAACAAATGAGGGGACATAAGAGGATGAAGAGGAAGAAGAGGAGAAGAAAGGGAAGAAGAAGGAATATTTAAAAAAGAGGAAAGGAAAAGGCTGGGTGAGGAATAACACATTTTTTGTAGGATGAAATACTGAACTTAAGACAAAAATACAGATTTTTTGATAAAAAAAAATACTGAATTTAAGGGAGACAATACTGAATTTAGGACAAATATGCTGAATTTAAGAAAGAAAATACTGAATTCAATACAAAAAATACAGAATTTAGGACAAAATACTGAATTTAAGGCAGAAAATACTGAATTTAAAATAAAAAATACTGAATTCAAGACAAAAAATTCAGTACATTTTCAGAAAATACAATATTTCTGTTGAAACATGACTGACCTGTTACAGTCGCAGCTCTCTGAATATAAGATCAGACTTTATTTATCTCAGTGGGGACATTTTATGTATTATTTATTTATTTATTTATGCTATCAGCGTCTGAACAAGAACCCACAATGCATTTCACCAGATTCAACAGAGGAGGTCACCAACAGCTTTCTGTCTTTCTTTTTTATTATTTTTATTTTTAACGATTTCTATTTTTCCTTTTTTCTTCCTTTATTTTCTATTTAATGTTTTTAGTTATGTCTTTATTTCCCATTTTCCTTATTTTTATTTTTATTATCATTATTAGTTTTTTCTTTCTTTATTTTTTATTAGTTTTTATTTTTCCTATTTTCTTCCTTTATTTTCTATTTAATGTTTTTCTTTTTCTTTTTCTTTATTGGTCTCTTATTTTATTGTTTTCTATTTTATTAGTTATGTCTTTATTTCCCATTTTACTTATTTTATTATCATTATTAGTTTTTTCTTTCTTTCTTTTTTATTAGTTTTTATTTTTCCTATTTTCTATTTAATGTTTTTATTTATTTATTTATTTTTATTTCCTTTCTTTTTTACTGGTTTCTTCCTTTCTGTCAATTCTTTGTTTTTTCTTGTTTTCTTTCTTTTCTTTTCTTTTCTTTTCTATTTAATGTTTTTCTTTCTTTTTTATTTTCTTTCTTTTTCTGACTTATTACCTATTTTCTTTCTTTCATTTTTTTTCTTTTTTTCTTATTACATTTTTTTATTTCTTATATCTTTTTCTTTTATTAGTTTTTTCTTTCTTTCTCTAGTATTTTCTTCCTTTATTTTCAATTTATGTTTTTTCTTTCTTTCTTTTTACTTATTTCCTATTCTCTTTATTTTTTATTTGTTTCTTATTTTGTTTTCTTTCATTTTTTTCTTGTTTTCTATTTTATTATTTCATTTTTTAATTCGTACGTCCCATTTTCCTTTTATTTTTTCTCACTTTTCTTTCTTTCTTTTTTAATCATTTTCGGTCTTTTCTTTCTTTCTTTCTTACTTTTCTACTTTCTCTTTCTTTCTTAGCTGGAGTTATTTTTTCTTTTTTCTCCAACATCTGCTTTATTAGACCGTTTGTTTCTTAGTTTCTGGAGTGTTTCAGTGTTTCCGAGTGTTTTCAGTGTCAGAGACTCTAAATGCTTCCAGACTTCCTCCTCTATAGAAATCCCACTGCAGCATTATTAATGAATCATAAACAAAGAGTCATGTTGTAGTTTAATACAATCAGCTCATTAACGTCTCTAACACTTTGTTCTGATTAATCAGCCTCTCACTTATTGTAGCAACCAGAAATGAATCATCCTCCATAGAACCTCCAGAGCCTCTTTGTTCCTCCAGACTCTCCTTCTCACACGGAACCTTTTCTTTTTTATTCTCAACTCGTTCCACTTTTTCTCTCAGTTTCTAAAGTCGTTAAACACAAATTCTTTATTTCAAGAAAACGCCAAAAATCCATTTTATCATAGAAAGAAACTGTAAAAACAAGTATTATCATTGAGTTTTACACAGAGCAGAGAGGAGAGGACAGGAGAGGCCGTTTACACAGAGCTGAGAGGAGAGGACAGGAGAGGCTGTTTACACAGAGCAGAGAGGAGAGGACAGGAGAGGCTGTTTACACAGAGCAGAGAGGAGAGGTCAGGAGAGGCTGTTTACACAGAGCTGAGAGGAGAGGACAGGAGAGGCTGTTTACACAGAGCAGAGGGGAGAGGTCAGGAGAGGCTGTTTACACAGAGCTGAGAGGAGAGGACAGGAGAGGCTGTTTACACAGAGCTGAGGGGAGAGGACAGGAGAGGCTGTTTACACAGAGCAGAGGGGAGAGGACAGGAGAGGCTGTTTACACAGAGCAGAGAGGAGAGGACAGGAGAGGCTGTTTACACAGAGCAGAGGGGAGAGGACAGGAGAGGCTGTTTACACAGAGCTGAGAGGAGAGGATGGGAGAGGCTGTTTACACAGAGCAGAGAGGAGAGGACAGGAGAGGCTGTTTACACAGAGCAGAGAGGAGAGGACAGGAGAGGCTGTTTACACAGAGCAGAGGGGAGAGGACAGGAGAGGCTGTTTACACAGAGCTGAGAGGAGAGGATGGGAGAGGCTGTTTACACAGAGCAGAGAGGAGAGGACAGGAGAGGCTGTTTACACAGAGCTGAGAGGAGAGGATGGGAGAGGCTGTTTACACAGAGCAGAGAGGAGAGGACAGGAGAGGCTGTTTACACAGAGCTGAGAGGAGAGGATGGGAGAGGCTGTTTACACAGAGCAGAGAGGAGAGGACAGGAGAGGCTGTTTACACAGAGCATTTCTAACAGAAACCTTCGTAGCTGATGATGCGTTTAAGGACCGTCAGAAAGTTCAAACTGACCATAATAATGTTCTTGTTGTTGTCCTGAACAGATCTGACAGTTTATTTATTAATGTTACCAAACATCAGTAGAAAAGTTCCTCCTATTGCATCACAAAAACAACTGACCTAAATGTCAGATTCCTCTTTTTAGTTGAGGTGAAATTCTTGCGAATCCCGAACACCCTGCAACACGTTGCAGGGTGCACACACAGATTTTAGTATTTTTATCATTTTTTCTGGTACATTTGCAAGTTTTTTCGAGTATATTTATGACTTTTTTTCCTGGTAAATTTGTAAATTTTTCTGATAAATTTGTACATTTTTTGAGTATATTTGTGGGGTTTTTTCTGATAGATTTGCGTTTTTTTTCTGGTAAATTTGCATATTTAAAAAAAATAGTTTGTTTCAACAGATTTTCCTTTTCAAGGTCATATAATTATTATTCTTTTTTTAAATATTATTCTGTCTCTGAATCTATTTCTGCTGCCAGTTTTTAGTTTACGGGACGATCAACACAAACATCAACTTCATTTATCACACAGACTGATTTATTTTGGTTTGTTTAGCTTTCAATTTTATTTTAGCACACACACACACACACACACACACACACACACACACACACACACACACACACACACACAGAGTGATGTTGTCATAGTGACATCAGAGGGTCCCCAGACAGCAGAGACAGATCTTCCTCTCTGTGCCATCACGCCCATATTAGGAAAACCAGCTGAGAGGAGAAAACATCTGGACTGCAGCAGAATTTACTGAACAAACCAGGAACTGTGGGAAAAACACACACACACACACACACACACACAGATAACAGAGGGTGAGCTCAGGTCAATAACTGACTGACTGAGAAAAATCTGAAAAAAACACAAATGAATCAGAAAAAACTCTCAAATTTACCAGAAAAATAACATATTCTGTTCAAAAATCTTTGTTCTAAAATAACTTATTATTGTAGGGTTTGTGAAATGAATCCATAATGATATTGTGTCATTAATGATCATTGTTCTGTGTTGAAGCTGTCTGGATCTACTCCACTTTGTTTAAAGTCTATTTTTTGACCCCAACATCTTTTAAATAATTAACTGAAGGTTTTAATCATTAAAAACTGTTGTTGTCCGTTCAGAGGGAAACTGCTGATTCAGCTGCTTATTATCCCGCCTCATCATCACATTAATATCCTGATGTTTCCTAAAGATAGACAGAGAAGTTAAAGAGTCTCCAGGCTGTCAGCTGAGGAGGAGGAGGAGGAGGAGGAGGAGGGGGAGGAGGAGGAGGGGGAGGAGGAGGAGGGGGAGGAGGAGGAGGGTTTATTGTTGCTGCAGAATGTAAAATATTTAGTGTTTACAGATGCAAAACTCCCAACTTTAGGAATCCACCAGATGCTCAGAGTTTCACCAGAAAGACTCTTTATCTCTCTGGAAGAGAAGAGTTCCACCTTAAATCAGTCCACCTTAAGGTAGCCTCGGCTGTGCTACTGGGTTAGCTCTGGTTAGCTCTGGTTAGCTCTCATTAGCTCTGGTTAGCTCTCATTAGCTCTGGTTAGCTATGGTTAGCTCTCATTAGCTCTGGTTAGCTCTCATTAGCTCTGGTTAGCTCTGGTTAGCTTTAGTTAGCTCTGGTTAGCTCTCATTAGCTCTGGTTAGCTTTAGTTAGCTCTGGTTTGCTCTCATTAGCTCTGGTTAGCTTTAGTTAGCTCTGGTTAGCTCTCATTAGCTCTGGTTAGCTCTGGTTAGATTTAGTTAGCTCTGGTTAGCTCTGGTTAGCTCTCATTAGCTCTGGTTAGCTCTGGTTAGCTCTCATTAAGTCTGGTTAGCTCCGGTTAGCTCTGGTTAGCTCTCATTAGCTCTGGTTAACTCTGGTTAGCTTTAGTTAGCTCTGGTTAGCTCTCATTAGCTCTGGTTAACTCTGGTTAGCTTTAGTTAGCTCTGGTTAGCTCTCATTAGCTCTGGTTAGCTCTCATTAGCTCTGGTTAGCTCTGGTTAGCTTTAGTTAGCTCTGGTTAGGTCTCATTAGCTCTGGTTAGCTCTCATTAGCTCTGGTTAGCTCTGGTTGGCTTTAGTTAGCTCTCATTAGCTCCGGTTAGCTTTAGTTAGCTCTCATTAGCTCTGGTTAGCTCTGGTTAGCTCCCTGACTGTCACTTTAATCTGAACAAACACTTGTCTTTTCTGTGTTTTGACACTTGTTGGTTCAGATTGTAAACCTGGTTTCAGACTTGTTGGTTTTGACTTGTTGTTGGTTTGTTCTAGATTTGGGACTCTGTTTGTTCCCAGTGGTGGAAGAAGTATTCAGATTACTTTACATCAAAATGTACAAAAGTATAAAAAGTTAAAGTACTCATTCTGCAGAATGGCTCCACTCAGATTGTTTTATATATCCCAAAAATATTATTAATTTATTGTTGATACAATGTTGGCTAAAAGTAGTAAAAAGTTCAATATTTGCCTCAAAGTGTATTGGAGTATAAAGTTACATTAAATGGAAATACTCACGTAAAATCATACTAATATACAGTACTTTGGTTAATGTACCTGGTTTTATTCCACCACTGGTTGGTTTTGACTTGGTCTTGATTTGGGACTTTTTTTTCAGCTTTTAAGTATTTTGTTAATTTCTTCATGTAAATTTGTAATTTTTTTCTGGTAAATTTGTAATTTTTTTCTGGTAAATTTGTAAATTTTTTCTGGTAAATTTGTAAATTTTTTCTGGTAAATTTGTACATTTCTTCTGGTAATTTTGTAAAAAAATGTATCTGGTAAATTTGCTTTTTTCTGCTAAATTTGTACATTTTATTGATGATAATTTCTCTAAACACTGTTATTTTGTTACTTTTCTTCTTCTGGTTGGTTTTGACTTGATTTGGGACTTTTTGTTCTTGACTTTGAACTTGTTGCTCCACATTTGGAACTTGATTTTTAACTTCCAGCTCTATAAGATCACACAGATAAATGTCCAGGAGTGTAAAGTTTGTAGCATTAGCAGTGAAAGGACTTGTGTAAAGTTCCATGTGACTGGAGTGGTCCGTGTCTCTGCTGACATGTGGTGGAGCGCTTGAAGCTCCGCCTCCACGCTTTTCTTCCTCTCTGCTGCTGTTTGCAGGCTGCTGAACACTCTGACAGGCTGCAGCTGTGTTTGCAGACTGGCAGGCTGTCTGCAGGATCTGACTGGCTGCTTTCTGCAGGCTGCTGCTGTTTGCAGGCTGCTGTTTGCAGGCTGCTGCAGGCTCTGACAGGCGCTGAGTGAAGCAACAGCTCTGCTATAAATACTCCAGTGTGCTGCGTCTGTGTTTACACACTGAACCTGGACCAGTCTCAGTTAGACTCTCTGGAGCTGCTGGATTAATCTAGTCCTGGTCCTGTTGTCTGGGACCAGTCTACAGTCTGAGGAGGGTCTAGTGGACTCTAGTGGAGCAGCGATGGGAGGCTTCTGGGGGGACATAGCCAGCCAGCGGGTGGCCCGGGCCATGTCGGAGGTACGTACCTGCTGCTTGTTACAGAGACTTTTAGAAAAAGAGGAAGAGGAAAAGAGAGGAGATCAGAGACAAACAGGCTGTGTGTGTGTGAGCAGCAGCAGATATGGAAATATCAGCAAACTTCTGTTAACCCTTTAGACTCTCAGTGCTGCTAGAAAAACTGCCTCTAAAGCTGAAAACACCACAGAAAGTCAACGTTTCCTACGTGATGAAGGTCTGTAGCCTCTGTAGCAGACAGGGATCTGAACTAAAACCACCTGAAAGCTTCAGACTCTCACTTTTAACTGTAGAGTTGCATCAGTCTGCCTCCATGTTGCTATTTCCTGTCTGTTCCTCTGTGTGAGGCACCACACAATCTTTTATTTCGGCCTCTTTGTCTCCCAAACGTCTGTTTCACTCAATCCGGTTTGGTTTTTTTGCTCACACGTCTTAAAAACAACAAGACCGTCCAAATTGTTGCATCCTGTCTACATGGGTTGGAGCCTAAAAACACTCATTTCCAATTGTTATGGGGGATTTTTATTTATTGGAGAGATAATTTGATCCCAAAGTGACACTTTGAACCCAGAGATATTTAGTTTACCCACATAGAAGATATATTTATGTTGGAGAACGATCAGATTTATTACTGAATCCATCAGTCGCTTCGTCTGTTGACTCACTCTGAGCTCCCACATGGACTGCAAACTTTTCCATGACTTTTCAAAGATCTGTCATAATATTTCCATGACCGTTCAGAACGTAAACAGTGAAACAGAACAGAACTTTACTTTCCTACTCTCTAAAAGTCTTCATTTGTCTGTATTTGTGAGTTTTTTTCAGGTAGATTTGTACATTTTTTTCTGGTAAATTTGAAAAAATGTTCAGGTACATTTGTAAAAATTTTATCTGGTAAATTTTTCAATTTATCCTGGTAAATTTGTTAATTTCGTCTGGTAAATTTGTACATTTTTTTCAGGTACATTTGTAAAAAAAAAAAAAAAAAAATTCCGCTAAATTTTAGAGTTTTTACACGTACATTTGTGAGTTTTTTTCTGCTAAATTTGTACATTTTTATTGATGATCATTTCTCTAAACACTGTTATTTTGTCACTTCTCTTCTTCTGGTTGGTTTTGACTTCTCACCTGGTTTTGATTTGGGACTTTTTCTTCTTGACTTTGAACTTGTTGCTCCACATTTGGAACATAATTTTTAACTTCCAGCTCTATAAGATCACACAGATAAATCAGAGTGATATGAAACATAGAAAGATCAGGAAAAAAACGTACAAATGTTCTCGATTATAAAACGATGAATCTATTCATTGACTAGTTGAAAGAACGTTGTGCTCAGATCATCAGAAAGTCAGTGACCTGATGTTCCTCTAGTAATCTTTGAGGCAGAATCCAGATTCCTGCGGGTCAAATCTTATTTATAGAACTCCACATTTTCTCTTCTGGTCTTTTCACTCAATATCTCCTTTGTTTCATCGTTTCACACACAGAAACTCTGCAGCTGCACAAAGAGTTTAACACGGTTCACAGGCTGACTTCTGATCAGACTCTAACTAACTAACACAACGCCTCCTTTCTGCTCCTTTCTGCATGTATGTGCATGTTTAGTTTTTTTACTATAGTACTACTAGAAAACCACAACAGTGAATGTGTCAGCCGCAGCTTGTTGTAACGGAGTCAGAGAGTTTTAGTTTCTGCTGCTGTGATTAAAGCCAGCAGTCAGTCAATAATCCACTCTTTATCATGAGTTTGCTGCCAAAATCAATGACTCAAGTTCATTTGTTATTCTCACAACAGAGAGGAAACAAAATGACGTGTTTCTGTAGTAAGAATCATGTGTCAGAGTCCTCCGGGCTTCTGGAGCGCTGCAGAAAATACAAGTTTGTGCTGCTATTTATTTATTTGTTGCATTTATTTTTATTATTTATTTAGTTATTTCTTTATTTCTTCTTTACTTTTCTTTTTATTTAGTTAGTTATTTCTTTTTATATTTATTTCTTTTTTACGTTTCTTTTTATTTATTTATTTATTTTTTATATTTATTCCTTTTATAACATTTATTTACATTTAGTTATTTATTTATTTTTTTACATTTCTTTATTTCTTCTTTACTTTTCTTTTTATTTATTTAGTTATTTCTTTTAATATTTATTTCTTTTTTACTTTTCTTTTTATTTAGTTAGTTATTTCTTTTTATATTTATTTCTTTTTTACGTTTCTTTTTATTTATTTTTATATTTATTCCTTTTATTACATTTATTTACATTTAGTTAGTTATTTCTTTTTTACATTTCTTTATTGCTTCTTTACTTTTCTTTTTCTTTCTTTCTTTCTTTTTATATTTATTTCTTTTTTACTTTTCTTTTTATTTAGTTAGTTATTTCTTTTTATATTTATTCCTTTTATTACATTTATTTACATTTAGTTAGTTACTTCTTTTTATATTTATTTATTTAGGTATTTGTTTTTCATATTTATTTATTTATTACATTTATTTAGTTATTTATGTTTGATATTTATTTCTTTCTGCGTTTTTATTAATTCATGTAGTTATTTCCACATGTATTTGTAGTCCTCTGGGGTTCTGGATCGCTGCAGAAAATAAAAGTTTGTGCTGCTACACGTTCTGTTCAGCAGGATAACAGATGAACTCCACTTTATGATGTTTGAAGCGTTAATGCAGCGACAGTAAGAAGCTAATCGCTAACGTACTGATGTTGATGTGGTGGTGTACTGTAGGTTTAGCAGCAGGTCAGATTTAGAGGTTCAGCTGGAGGTGATGTTCATCCATGTATTGATGTCTGAGAGGCTCAGAGACCTGAGCAGTTTGAAGAGAGAACTAAAACATCTCTCTTTAGGCAGGATTTCCCCTCATGTTGATTTTTCCCGGGCATATGTGAAGTTACCTGTTGTTGTGCTATTGTGTGTTTTTCTGTTAACTCTATATTTTACTGCATTTTATCCCTGATGTAAAGCACTTTGTGATTGTATCTATGAAAAGTGCTCTATAAATATTTATACTTACTTACAGAGGCTGAGGGGTCATCAGGAGGAAACGACAGATAGAGCTGAGTGTCATCTGCATAGCGGTGGTTAGGCCTGTCACTATAATTACTACATCCCCAGTTCCACAGGGGTCGATTTTAGGGCCCCTGCTTTTCTCTTTGTATTAACTGCCACCGCTACGCAGATGACAGTCAGATATACGTGCCGCTGAAGAAAAAAGATGTTTTCTGTCTCTCACCGCTCCTGTCTTGTCTCGAAGACATCGAGGCCTGGATGGCTTTGAACTTTTTATATTTTAATGAGAAGAAGACAGAAGTGATGGTGTTTGGCCCTAGTGGCTCTTGTGTGACCCCTCCTGTTGACTTGGGCCCTCTGGCAGATTTTATAAGGTCGACTGTCACAAATTGAGGTTTTCAGATGGACAGTGATTTTAAATTAGATCGTCAGATTAGTGCTGTTGTGAGGTCCAGCTTTTTCCAGATCAGGCAGCTGGCTAAGGTGAAGCCTTTTCTTACGCACCAGCACTTTAAAACGGTAATCCAGCCTTCGTTACATCTCGGCTGGATTACTGTACTTTGGAGTCAGCCAGTCCTCCCTCGCACGGCTCCAGTTGGTGCAAAAGCTCGTAAGAGGGAGCATTTTAGTCAATTTTAAGATTCTTTTATTTGTTTTTAAAAGTTGCTTTTTTTCATTTTTTTTGCGTAAATCTGCGACTTTTTTTTGCGCAGATTTGCCACTTTAATCTAGTAAATTTGCAACTTTTTTCTCCAAAAATTACCTCCTCTTCCCCCAGGTTTGTATTTTTATTATTATTAATATTTGGTCCTAATATGCCGTCATAGTCAAGTTCTCCTGGTACAAGTCACTGAAAAAAAACTCTGTTTGTACGACTGGTTCTTGCAGATACTTTTTCTAGATTTTTAATTTTTACATTGGAGGTCAAGGTGAATAAAGTGAATATTATTATATTATTCTCATACTGATTGGTAGCCTGATCTTTGCTGATTAGCTGGAATAAACCCATGTGGTTCTACGACCAAACAGAGAGACATGGGGACTAGGGCTGGCCGATATGGCCCTAAAAGATTATCACGATATTTCAGGGCATTTTTTGCGATAACGATATTCTTGACAATATTAAAAAATACTGAAAAATATAAAGAAAATATGATTTTTTTTAGTCTGTATGAATAAATAAAAAACGTAGAACAAAATAAAAATCAATCATGAATCTAAAATGTAGTGTAAAGTGCAAATCTCAACAGTTACCAAATACAAAAAAATGTACTCTTGTCTCTTGAGTATTAGCAAAAACTGTAATTTAGACTGAATATTCAGTTAATGACAGTAAAAGTTAAAGTTTTGTGCTATTCTTTGATTTACGGTAATTAAAAGTGTCTACTACGGTGATTAACAAATTTTAATTTTACGCCCTATTTCTGATGTAATTTGAAAGTGTTTTACTATAATTTCTACAAACATTTTTTACAGTGTAAATATATTTTCAGTAGGTTGAAATGTGACGTTCTGGACCTTGAAGGTCCACTTACTACCTGTTGGAGCTTTCTACCCCATAAATCAGCCCGCTCACTTTACTGTCCAGGAGATGGAGGTGTGAACAGAAGAGGTCACACGTCTCCACTTCCTGCTGGTCGTCATGGCGTTTGTTTCCTGAGTGATGACAGGAGGAGAGGAGTCCCTGAACTCCACGCTGTCGGTCTATATTTAACCCCATGAACCCCACGGATCTGTTACCAGAAGCTTGTTAGGAGCTGGACCGGTCTGAAGCTGCTCTGAGCTGAGCTGAGCTGCCAGGAGGGGGCGGGGCCAGGAGGGGGCGGGGCCAGGAGTGGGCGGGGCCAGGAGGGCCGGGTGGGGGCGGGGCCAGGAGGTCCGGGTGGGGGCGGGGCGTGGTGTGAAGGTGACAGGAAGGTGGTCTGTCAGACAGGAAGTGGTGTTTCCTCCTCATGTTGTGATCTTTGTGATCGTTGTTTCTCTGTCACAACACTGCTGAACAAACAGACACACACACACAACAACAGGGAGCTTCCTGCTGACACACACACACACACACACACATAGACACACACACATAGACACACACACACACAGACACACACATAGACACAGACACACACACAGACACACACATAGACACACACACACACACACAGACACAGAGACACACACACATAGACACACACACAGACACACAGACACACACACAGACACACAGACACACACACATAGACACACAGACAGACACACACATAGAGACACACACACATAGACACACAGACACACACACACAAACACATAGAGACACACACACATAGAGACACACACACACAGACACACACACACATAGAGACACACACACATAGAGACACAGAGACACACACACATAGACACACAGACACAGACACACATAGAGACACACACACAGACACACACACACACACATAGAGACACACACACACAGAGACACATAGACACACAGACACACACACACACACACACACACACACGCACATAGAGACACACACATAGACACATAGACACATATACACACATGCACACATATAGACACACATATACACACACACACACCCCCCACCATCCCAGCTGTGTCTCCTGATCAGTAAACTCTCCTCATGTTTATTGATGTCGTGGTGATGACAGGGTGATGAGTCACGGCGTTGCCCCCGGCGGCGGGGGGCGGAGCCAGACGTCTGAGTGTCGTTTTATGCGTCTTTGTGGAAGCTTCTGTCTCACATGGAGCTGCAGTCCAGTTCTGCTGCATTCAAGTGTTGTCAGAATAATCTGAAAACATATGTTCCCCCTCTGGACGGGCAAGAGTCACACTCAGACGGAAAAGAAATAAATCAATAAATAGCTAATAAATGTAGAAAAAAGATATAGTTTATGGAAATCTTATATTTTTTACATCTATTTTGTTATGTATTTAGTTATTTATGTTTATATTTATTTATTAATTTCTGCATTTTCATTTATTTATATAGTTAGTAGTTATTTCCACATGAATTTGTACATTTCTAAATATATTTATTTATAAATGATTTCTACATGTATTTATTTATTCATATTAACGCTCCCTAAAGTCAGAAAAACAACTGAGGACAGTTTCAGTGTGTTTGTCGAGGCTCAGCTGGTCGTCAGCGTGTCGTTTTATTGATCGTTGTGATTAAATCTGCTGATTCTCCTCTTTCTGTTTGTGTTTGTGCTCCTGCAGGGGAACGATGAGGAGGCGGTCCTGGACCGAGGAAAGACCAGCTCCACCCTACACACCAACTTTGAGAAGGAAGAACTGGAGAGTTAGTCACACACACACACACACACACACACACACACACACACACACACACACACACACACACACACACACACACACACGCGCTGTTTACAGTCAAACAGAAAGTAGCAAAGAGGATGTGTGTATATATATATATATACACACACACACGAGTCAGTCAGCTGTTGATATTTCAGAACAGACAGACGGGATTATATTATCATAATAAATACTGATTTCATGTCAAAAATCCTCATTATCACATTATCGTCAGTTTGAACTTTCCGACTGTCCTTGAACGCATCATCTGGAAAACTTGGAAAAATGTGTTTAATTTTTACTGCAGATTAGAAAAAATATGTTCTGGAAATAAGTTTTAATCTAAATTATTTACGTAGTTTGTATCAGGAGAAGCAGAAATATCAACACATGCTTCTGTTTGAAGCCACTTTTATTCCTGTTTTCGTCTGTTTGTGACGGTATTCTCCTATAAATAAACTAACGTGTGGTGGTGAACTGAGCTGGTTGGAGGACTGACGGTGTTTCCCGTCAGGTCACAGAGCGGTGTACGTGGGCGTCCACGTCCCTCTGGGCCGAGAGAGCCGCAGACGCCACCGCCACCGAGGACACCGCCACCACAGGAAACGCCGGGACCGCTCGGACAGAGAGGACGGCCGGGAGTCGCCCTCATACGGTGCGTACGGGGTTAATAATAACTAACCAGGACATCAGGGGAACTACACATAAAAATATAGAGAATAAATGGAAATTCTTTATTTTTACATTCATTATTTCTGTGTATTTATTTCTACATTTTCATTTATTTATTTAGTTATTTCCATTATTATAATTTTTTTTTAATAAACTTATTTATTTATTTCTACATTTAATTAAATGATTAATAATTCTGGAAATGTGAAAATAAATGTGTACATAAATAAATGAAAATGTAGAAATTAATAAATAAATAAATACCTAAATAAATTAAAATGTAATTATTTTCTTTTGTTTCTCCATTTATTTAAGTTATTTCCACATGTATTTATTATTATTTTTTAATATATTTATTTATTTATACATTTAATTAAATAATTAATAATTCTGGAAATGTAAAAATAAATGTGGACATAACTTATTAAGAATAAATAAAGAATTATAGAAATGTATAAATGAATAAATGAATACCTGAATAAATTAAAATGCCATATTGTCTCTTTATTTCTCCATTTATTTATGTATTTCTGCATTTCCACATGTATTTATTTATTAATTTCTACAATTAATTCATAAATAATTGAATGAATAAATAAATAAATAAAAAAATGTCTAAATAAATATAAACATAAATGAGCACATGGAAATGTAAAAATAAATGCAGAAATACCAAAATACATTTTTTTAAAAATTAGAAAAATATGAAAATATCGAATTTCCATTTATTTTTTGTATTTATATATTTTTTATTTTCATGCGTATTTTGCACTTAAACATTTTATTTGTTTTTGTATTTTTATATATTGTTTGTAGTTTATTTATTTATACATTTATTCATTTATTTTTATATTTATTAATATATTGATATTTATGTAATTTCTCGTCCTCATATTGGTATTTAATGGGTGCAGACACGCCGTCTCAGAGGGTCCAGTTCATTCTGGGGACGGAGGACGCCGACGAGGAGCACATCCCCCACGACCTGTTCACCGAGCTGGACGAGATCACCTTCAGAGACGGAGACTTCCAGGAGTGGAAGGAGACGGCCAGGCGAGATAATAACAACACAGCAGGCAGAATAAACAGCCAGAAAGCTTTGTTTGATCAGGATTTATAATCTGAGCGTCGAGTGTTTAGTCAACAGTTTCCTCTCAGATCCACTGGATCTCCGTCTGATCCTTTAAATCTCTGAGTCCACACTGGATTTATAAAGACGTGTTTCACTGAACTGAGGAGCAGAAACTTAACAAATACAGCAGACAGTCACAGAGTCGACTGGTCTAATGTAACTAAGTACATTTACTACTAAAAAAATTATTATTTTTATTGCCTAAATCTTCTCCTCAGGATGCTGGCTATCAGTTTTTAGTGTCGTTTTGGGTGAAAACAGACAAAATTCTGTCATTTAGATGCAAAATCACCTCTGAAAGATGCAAAATTACTAAAGAAATGCAAAAATGGCTAAAATAGATGCAAAATGACTAAAAAGAGATGCAAACCTATGTAACAAAAGATGCAAAATAACTAAAAAGAGATGCAAACCTACGTAAAAGAGATGCAACATTACTTAAAAGAGATGCAAACCTATGAAAAATAGATGCAAAATGACTAAAAAGAGATGCAAACCTATGTAACAAAAGATGCAAAATAACTAAAAAGAGATGCAAACCTACGTAAAAGAGATGCAACATTACTTAAAAGAGATGCAAACCTATGAAAAATAGATGCAAAATTACTAAAAAGAGATGCAAATCTATGTAAAAAAGATACAACATTACTCAAAAGAGAGGCAAACCTATGAAAAAAAGATGCAAAATTACTAAAAAGAGATGCAAACCTGTGGAAAAAAGATGCAAAATTATTAAAGAGATGCATACCTATGGAAAAAAAGATGCAAAATTCCTGAAAAGAGATGCGAACCTGTGAAAAAAAGATGCAAACCTATGTAAAAAAAGGTGCAAAATTACTAAAAAGAGATGCAAACCTATGTCAAAAAATATCTAAAATTTGTGAAAAGAGATGCAAAACCACCACAAAAAGAAGCTTATTCCTAAAAAGAGATGTAAACGTGTGTAAAAATGATGCAAAATTGCAAAAAAGAGATGCAAACCTACTTAAAAAAAGATGGAAAATTACTAAAGAAACATATGCAAACCTATGTGTGCAGTGTGGAGTTTGTGTGTGTGTGTGTGCAGAGTGTATCAGGGAGGTAAATGTCTGCTGGTTGTGTCCAGGTGGCTGAAGTTCGAGGAGGACGTGGAGGACGGAGGCGAGCGCTGGAGTAAACCCTACGTGGCCACGCTGTCCCTCCACAGCCTGTTCGAGCTGCGATCCTGCATCCTGAACGGCACCGTGCTGCTGGACATGAGAGCCAGCACCATCGACGAGATCGCAGGTCAGAGAGAACAACCAGAGCAGAACTTTAACAGGTTTCATCGTTCGCTGAAGGGAAACTGCAGCGTAAACACATCAAAATACAGATTAAAAAGATTCTATCAGTGTCTGTTATCTTGCTGTCAGACTCTTTCTGACAGGAACTCAAGCTGTTATCTGTCATCTCTTCAACCAGACACCACCGACAAAAACAAATTTAACCTCACGTTGCTGCTCTTCACAGTTTCAATCAAACATTTTGATATTTTTCCTGACAATTATTTCTGTTTTTACAGTTTGTGGTTAATACAAAATAGTATAATTTTGGTGACAAAAAAGAAAGAAAAGAAAACCTGCCTGTGTTCTGTCAGCTAAAATCAGTGTTTTAGTCAAAGGTCTGTTGGCTCTGAAGAGATCGATTTACTGTACGTCAACACACGAATCTGAGCCTCCAAGTGGCCCGTACATGTGTTACCATGTCCTGAAAATAGATGCAAACCTGTGAAAAAAAGATGCAAAATTACTAAAGAGATGCAAACCTATGTTAAAAAGATACAAAGTTGCTGAAGAGATGCAAAACTTTTTTTAAAAGATACAAAATTACTGAAAAGAGATGTTAACCTGTGTAAAAGAGATGCAAACCTATGTAAAAAAAAAAAGATACAAAATAACTTAAAATAGAAGCATACCTATATTGAAAAAGATGCAAAATTGCTAAAGAGATGCAAACCTACGTAAAAAAAAGCTGCTTATTACTGAAAAGAGATGCAAACCTATGAAAAAAGATGCTAATTTTCTAAAAAGAGATGCAAACCAATGTAAACAAGATGAAAAATAACTAAAAAAGAGATGCAAACCTATGTTAAAAAAGATGCAAAATACTAAAGAGATGAAAACCTATGAAAAAACATGCACATTTTCTAAAAAGAGATGCAATCAATGTAAACAAGATACAAAATAACTAAAAAAGAGATGTAAACCTATGGAAAAATGATGCAAAATGACTAAAAAGAGATGCAAACCTACGTGAAAAAGATGCTAATTCCTAAAAAGAGATGCAAACCTATGAAAAAAAGATGCAAAATTGTGACTTCCTGTCCCGCCCTCTCTGCAGACATGGTGATTGACAGCATGCTGGCGTCGGGCCAGCTGGAGGACGGCGTGCGGGAGAAGGTGAAGGAGGCGATGCTGCGGCGCCACCACCATCAGAGCGAGAAGAAGCTGAGCAACAGGATCCCGCTGGTCCGATCCTTCGCCGACATCGGCAAGAAACACTCGGACCCTTATTTACTGGAACGCAACGGTGAGACCGCGGCGCCTCCTGTCACTCTCAACCTCACCTGTTCAATATTTAATATTAGATCTGGATCTGCAGGAATATAAAACATTCAGTCTAGATCTGCAGGACGGATCGTCTGGTTCTGCTGCAGCTGCAAGTTTTCATTTTGTTTCATTAATTATTTTATACAGAATGAGACACTTTGTTCTGCTTTAGATAAATAATATCAATGGAGGTATTACTGTTTACATAATTTAGGATTTTAGAGTTTAAAAAACAATTCATGATTTTTACATTTAAAAAAAAAATCTAAAATGAACGATTTTTCTTTTAGTTCATAGTTTTTTCTATCAATACAAATGAAGAAACAAGATGCTCTGTACCAGCATGTTTGTCGTTTTGGGGTGTTAACAGACAATATTCTGTCATTTAGATGCAAAACCAAAATATATAAAAATACTAAAAAGAGATGCAAACCTACAGAAAAGTTTTGCAAAATTACTAAAGAGTTTCAAACCTATGTAAAAAAAGATGCAAAACTGCTAAAAAATAGATGCAAACATATTTTAAAAAGATACAAAATTACTGAAAATAGATGTAAAAAATATGCAAAATTTCTAAAAAAGGGTTGCAAACCTATTTCAACAAGATACAAAATAACTAAAAAAAAATAGATGCAAACCTATGTTAAAAAAGATGCAAAATTACTGAAAAGAGATGCAAACCTATGAAAAAAATGCACAATTACTAAATAGGGATGCAAACCTATGTAACAAAAGATGCAAAATTGCTAAAAAGAGATACAAACCTAGAATGAAAATATGCAAAATTACCTTAAATTTGGGCAAAAGCACACAAAAAAGAATAACCACGTCCAAAAGCTGCAAAGTGACTATAAAGAGATGCATCATCATCATCATCATCATCATCATCATCATCATCATCTTGTGATCATGGTCTGTAGCGTCTAAGCCTCTCTATAACTGGTCTTTAGCTCTGTCTCAGGTTGATGTTGATGAGTTCTGCTGTTTTTGTTTAAGAACTCCTTCAGTGTTTCTGATTGGTCGAGGTAACGGAGTGACAAGAGGGCGGGCTCTCTGATTGGTGCACGCTGTTGTTGTTGTTGTTGTTGTTGTTGTTGTTGCTGCTGCAGCTGCTCGTGTTTGTGTCTGCGTGCAGCGAGCAGGAAGTCATGAAGTGAAGTTATTAATGTAGTTTCCTGCTGAGTCAGCAGCTAATAACAACTAATAACCTCTAATACTGAGTGACGAGTCGACGTTTTAATATCCGCTCCGACCAGGAATGTTTCCTCTCTCTCTCTGTGTGTGTGTGTGTGTGTGTGTGTGTGTGTGTGTGTGTGTGTGTGTGTGTGTGTGTGTGTGTGTGTGTGTGTGTGTGTGTGTGTGTGTGTGTGTGTGTGTGTGTGTGTGTGTGTGTGTGTGTGTGTGTGTGTGTGTGTGTGTGTGTGTGTGTGTGGTTTCTAACCTGCCTGCTCTTCACACTGTGACTAAAAACAACCAGGTTTTAATAGAGAAAACTTATATATCTTTATATATACTTATATATATAAATAGTTATTTAGTTAATAATTACATTATTATAACAGAAGGAATCAGTAACCAGGTAAACTTAAACAAAAAAAACAACAACATATTTTTAAATAAATAAATTAAAGATCTAAAACCTTTAATAGTAAAATTTTGATCACTGAAAAATATTTTTAAAAATATATTAAATAATGTAAGACCTAAAATAAAAAATAAAAATAAATGTTATTTTTAATAACCTAAGAATGTTTTTTTTGTTATAAATAAATTAAAGATCTAAAACCTTTAATAGTAAAATTTTGATCACTGAAAAATATTTTTTTAAATATATTAAATGATGTAAGAATTAAAAAAAAAAATTAGAATCTATATAAATGTTATTTTTTAGCTTAATAACCTAAGTTTTTTTTTATTATAAATAAATTAAATGCCTAAAACCTTCAACAATAATTAAATAAATAAATAAATAAAATGTTTAGCTCCTAAAAATCTTTAAAAATAAATATATATGTACATAAAAAGTAAGAACTAAATTGAAAAGAAAAATAAATTATACAAAAAAGGGAAGCTTAATTTAATCTCTTTTTTTTTCAAGATTATAAATAAATGAAACACTTAAAACCTTTATAGATGGATTAAATTTGAATAAATTAAAAAATAATTTTATTTCCTGCAATGTTTAATGAATAAATAATAATATTAATAATACTTTTAATAAAAAATAAATCAGTGAAATTTAAAAGAAAAACTTTAAAAACCTAAAAAAAATAATGTAAAACCTTAAATAGAAAAATAACAATACAAAAACTAGAAACATTTGATTTAACACCTTCAACACTCAGCTGATCCAAGAGGTTTATTTAAACTTAATAACCATAAAAAATATATATTTTTATTATAAATACACTAAAGGCCTTAAACCTTAAATGTTGAGCAGCTAAAAATATATTTTTTAAATGAATAAAATATTGTGAGCTGTATGTAAGAGAACTCCACAAGCCCATTAATAATTATTAATAAATTAAATAATATAAATAAATAATATATTTTATGTTTAAATAATTGTATTTTTAAGATTTATGAATCATTAGTTTTCATAAACGAATACTAAAATAAACATAAAACCAGTAAAATAACCACTAACGAGAGTGAAATGAATGCTCAGTTATTTATTTATTAATGTTATTATTATTATTATTATTATAATTTTCCTCCTTCACCTCCTCCTTCTGCTCCTCCTGCTGTAGGGGAGGGTCTGTCCTCCTCTCATCTGCTGCGTCGCTCCTCCGTCCCCTCCGCCGCTCCTCGTGGCCCCGCCCCCTCAGAGCCCCGCCCCTCTAGCCCCGCCCCCTCGCCGCCCGCCCTCGCCGCTCGCCGCCGCTCGGCCCCGGGGGGGCTGTGGGGGGAGGAGGGGGGGGCCGACCCCCCCGAAGAGGACGAGGAGGAACCACAGGATCAATCAGGCAAATATCTGTCGACTCGGCTCGCTGTGGATCAATATTAATATCAGCAGAATATTAATATTAATATAAAGACAGCATGAAGAATAAAACGTCTGTCTGACAGGACGGAGGACGAGAGTTCAGGGAGGTTTTACTCTTTCTACATTCTCTGCTGTGTTTCACTGTTAATATATAAAATCTATAATCTCTATAAAGTCTGCAGCTCTGAGGAATCAATCAGAACAAGTCAAACAGTCTTTGTGCAGAATAACAGTTAGTGACAGAAACCAGGAAAAATAGTTGAATTTCTCTGATAAATTATGAGTTATAAGGAATCAGTTATGAGTTATATGTGCCATGAATGTTGTTATAAATGTGGAATGACCAGAAAAGACACAAAGACACAAAATTACCAGAAAAGACACAAAATTACCTACAAATGACTCAAAAATGACACAAAAATGACCAAAAAGACACAAAATGACCAAAAAGACACAAAATTACCAGAAAAAGACACAAAATTACCAGAAAAAGACACAAAATTACCAGAAAAGACACAAAATTACCTACAAATGACTCAAAAAAGACACAAAAATGACCAAAAAGACACAAAATGACCAAAAAGACACAAAATTACCAGAAAAAGACACAAAATTACCAACAACAGACACAAAATTACCTACAAAAGACTCAAAAACAACACAAAAATGACAACAAAAGACACAAAATTGTGAGTTATTCATAGTACATTTGTGAGGTTTTTTTTCTGTGTGTGAACGGGTGAATGAGCAGTCTGTAGTGTAAAGCGATTTGGATAAAAGAGATATATATGTGCAGTTTTTAACAAGAATAAAGACGTAACATCACCAAAAAAGACAAAATTTCTGGAAAAAAAAGTGTATTATTGAATTATTAAACAGAGCCTGCCAATATGTCCTGTTTGATGTCCTCTAATCATCTGTTTCAGGGAGACTCTGAGATCTGAAATCATTCAGTTTCTCACTGCTGAGAGTCTGAAACTGCTGATTTAAACCACATGACACCACACACACACACACACACACACACACACACACTCTCTCTCTCCCCCTGACATCATGTATCTGGTGACAGTGGGAGGTTAAATGTCTGTAACTTGATCCGACTTTAACCTTTAAATGAACTGATCACATTTAAATATTTCACTGAGAAATGTCCACACACACAACTACACAAAACTACACAACAAATTACACACACACACACAACTACACAAAACACACAACAAATTACACACACATGATGTAGATGTGATGGTGTAGAGAGAGAGATGTGGTGAGTTCAGAGTCTGAAGAGGAAATACTGCAGAACAGAACCTGAGAGTCTCTGCTGACTCGTCCACTGACTCGTGACTCGTTACTGAGTTACTGTTAGACGACTAACGAAGCAGAGAAACTCGCTGACAGAGTCGCTGACACAGGAAGTCATTAAGGTGGAACACTTCCCCATCATTCAGGACGCTAATGTCCTGAATGTTGTAAAAAACACACAAAATGACCAAAAATAAAGACTAAAGATGACGGAAAAACTACACAAAACAACAAAAAAACTGCCATAAAATGTCCTGTCCTCTCCTCTCTGCTCTGTGTAAACAGTCTCTCTTACACAGAGCAGAGGGGAGAGGACAGGAGAGGCTGTTTACACAGAGCAGAGAGGAGAGGACAGGAGAGGCTGGGAACATGACAATACTTTAATATGTGGAGAAAACTGTTTTTGGTCATTTTAGGTCTTATGTGATTTTTGGTAATTTTCTGGGTATTTTTTGTCATTTACGTTTTTTAGTAATTTTATGTTGGTTTTTTTCTAATTTTGTCTCCTTTTTGGTCATTTTGTATCTTTTTTTGGTGATGTTGCGTCTTTATTTTTGGTCATATTGTGTTCGATTATTGTTGTTTTTTACAACATTCCTGACACTTGTGAACACTTGGGAAGGTGTTTATATATAAATTCAGTTTTATTACCATTTTTAAAAAATAATTTACCAGAGAAATTCAACTTTTCTTTCCTGATTTCTGTCATTCTAACTGTGTTTGTGTATTTTTTTTTTTTTTTTGCATTTTACGTAGGTTTTTTTGGTAATTTTATATCTTTTTTGCCATTTTTGGTCCTTTTTTGGTAATTGTGTGTCTTTTTAGGTCATCTTGAATTTTTTTTTGTCATTTTGAGTCTTTTTGGAAAATTGTATGTGGTTTTTTTGTGATATTACATCTTAATTCTTGGTCATTTTGTGTTTTCAAAATGTTGTGGTGTTTAATTCCAAGTTAAAAAAAAATTATCAGAGACAATCACCTTATTTTTCTGATTTCTGTCATTCTAACTGTGTTACATATAGAGAGAGCTGAAGGACTTCTAGATTTATATATTTTATATGTTGCAGTGAAACACGAGGACAGTTTTTTTTATTTCCTGTGAGGAAGGTACTGAAGAAGTTTCCTGTTGAGGCGGTCCAGCTGGTCTCCTGGTCTCCTGAGGACCCCGTCCCCCGTCCTCTCTGTCCCCTGTTGGTAACCTGTCCTCCTCTGGTCCCTGCAGGTCTGCTGGCGTCCCCCCAGTCCGCTCCAGGAAACCTGGACAGCAAAATCAGCGAGAGCCGCATCAACGGAGGCAGCCGGGAGAACAGCACAGTGGACTTCAGCAGGGTAACACTATTATTATTCTTATTATTATTATTATCATTATTATTATTATTATTATTGTTATTATTATTATTAGGGCCACGGGGCAATCGCACGAGCACTGGTCCCATCCAGCAATATCTGTAGGGACCAGTGCTGCACTACTGTTATACTGTGGATTTTTTCTTCTTCCTCTTCCGGACGCAATTTCGTCCCGCTACTAGTCCTACAACTTGAAGAGTTGCAGGACAAATTATATATCAAAACGTGCGGTTTGATCGGGATCGGTGTGCTATTGCTTTTCTCTACAGAATATGAATGGTTTTGCCAAAAAGGCTTTCTGTTCGAGGCCAGAAATTCCAGTCTGTCCACCTCTGGCTGCTGTCACTGTTCCGGAACATTCTACAGTGGCAGTTAATTCTGTTGATTGCTCTGCTCTGATTGCCTTTGATCCTTGATGTGATTACAGTTACAGATACACGCACACACACACATGCGCGCGTAAGCGTGCACACTCCTCCAGATACACACCGATTACTACTACTATTATTAATTAATTAATAGGTTTTTGGGGGGTTAATTTATTTTATTAAACACTTTGAAGCAGCTTCAGTCTGTTAGAAACTGAAAAACTATAAAATAAACTGTTTCCAGCAGGACTGTGACTGTGTGTGTCTGCTGCCGGCGGCCGGCAGGAAGCCCGCCGTAAGTCTCCGCCCTCGGCCAATCACAGGCCTGTGTTGTGGCGGTGAACGTGTTGTTGTTGCTCGCTGTGATGTCATCAGCTGTGATGTCATCAGTCGTGGCATTTCTGTGTTTGGTGTCCAGATCTGAGTGTTGCATCAAGATGTCGTGATGTCGGTTAATGTGAAGTGAATTATTACTGGATTTTGTTATTATTAATATTGGAGATTACATTTTAAAATGTGAATATTTTAAATTAGAAAAAGTTTTTTAATAGTGAAACGTTTACAGTGAATGAGGTAGAACTTTTAAGTGAGAATTTACAGGAAATTCCTGTAAATAATATACAGTACTATTTATAACTTATAACTTTTTATACAAATGTATTTTATTAAAATAATTATATGTATAATTACAGACACACAGATTGTGTGTAAATTATCTTAAAATTCTATATGACATTTATTTTTTGCATTTTTTTAAATGTATTGATTTATTGTTATTTATTTCTGCTTATTTTATTCCTTCATACAAACCAAATCAGCAGGTTTGTGAATAAATCAGAGAGTTTGTTCTGATGGAACTGAACCTGCTGCTGTTACCTGAAACCTCAGACTCACCTGATCCACTGCAGCAGCTGGCGCCCCCCGCAGGCTGAACCCAGCACTACGGTCCCCACACTGTTTGACCCTGTGTGTGTGTGTGTGTGTGTGTGTGTGTGTGTAGGTGGACATGAACTTCATGAAGAAGATCCCTCCTGGTGCCGAGGCGTCCAACGTCCTGGTCGGCGAGGTCGACTTCCTGGAGCGACCCATCATCGCCTTCGTGCGTCTCGCCCCCGCAATGCTGCTGACCGGACTCACTGAGGTCCCGGTCCCCACAAGGTGACACACACACACACACACAGAGAGAACAACAAACAACATGACTCAGTGATAAGCTGCATAATAATAAAAAATAATTTATTTTATAATTCATTTATCAATTAATTATTAAATTATACATAATTCAAATAATAATAAAACAATATTGTCATGGATAATAACAAAATAATTTATAAAAGACAATTAACATAATTTTAAATAATAATAATAATATTATTAATAATAACAATAAATACAATAATAATACTAAAATATAGTAATAAATAAAATTAATTCATAATGATTTAATAATAATTAATTATCAATACATAATTGAAATAATAATGGTATTGTAACACGAAATATTAACTTTAAAAAACAATTAACATTATAATAGTAAATAAATAATAATAAAATGTAATAATAAATAAACAATTTATAATACATTTCATAATAATTATCAATTAATACATATTTGAAATAATAAAATTATAATATAGTATTGTAATAAATAATGATAAAATGATAAAATTTAGAACTTAAGTGATAATAATAATAATAATAAGTACCTCATACAACACCACCAAAGTCTAATTTATCTTTTAAACTGAGCTGAAGGTTTGTGAGGCTCTGGGTCTGTTTGACCGTCTTCTTGTCTGTCCAGGTTCCTCTTCCTGCTGCTCGGCCCGTTTGGAAAAGGTCCCCAGTACCACGAGATCGGACGCTCCATCGCCACGCTGATGACAGACGAGGTGAGAGCGAACGTTCAACAGCGTCACAAGTTTTAAACCCGACAGCTGCTCAGCTTCTCGTCTCTCTGACAGATTTTCCACGACGTCGCCTACAAAGCGAAGGACCGGAATGACCTGCTGTCAGGGATCGACGAGTTCCTGGACCAGGTGACGGTGCTGCCGCCGGGCGAGTGGGACCCCAGCATCCGCATCGAACCGCCAAAGAGCGTCCCATCTCAGGTGAGCCAGACACAAACACAACACCAACACGCAGCCAGACACCAACACGCAGCCAGACACCAACACGCCGCCAGACACCAACACGCCGCCAGACACCAACACGCCGCCAGACACCAACACGCAGCCAGACACCAACACGCAGCCAGACAACAACATGCCACCAACAAGCCGCCAGACACGAACAAGCCGCCAGACACCAACACGCCGCCATACACCAACACGCAGCCAGACACCAACACTCCGTCAGACACCAACACCAACAAGCCGCCAGACAACAACATGCCACCAACACGCCGCCAGACACCAACACCAACACGCCGCCAGACACCAACACGCCGCCATACACCAACACGCCGCCAGACACCAACACTCTGTCAGACACCAACACCAACAAGCCGCCAGACACCAACACCAACAAGCCGCCAGACACCAACAAGCCGCCAGACACCAACACGCCACCAGACACCAACACGCCGCCAGACACCAACACCAACAAGCCGCCAGACACCAACAAGCCGCCAGACACCAACACGCCGCCATACACCAACACGCAGCCAGACACCAACACTCTGTCAGACACCAACACCAACAAGCCGCCAGACACCAACACCAACATGCCACCAGACACCAACACGCCGCCAGACACCAACACCAACAAGCCGCCAGACACGAACAAGCCGCCAGACACCAACACGCCGCCAGACACCAACACGAACACACTGCCAGACACCAACACGCCACCAGACACCAACACGCTGATGTCATGTCTCTTTTTTTTCTCTGCAGGAGAAAAGGAAGATGGCGTCCGCCCCCAATGGCTCCGCCCACGGCTGTGAGTACATCAAGGAGGCGGAGCATCACGGCCCGGAGCTGCAGAGGACGGGAAGGTCAGTCCGTCACAGAAACAGAAACAGCCTGTTTGATCCAGTTCTGATTTATTAGAAAAGTTATCAGACCCAAAAACTGTTAATTATAACAGAGTAGAACATTAAAATGATTTACAGGTGATCTGGGATTTTATATTCATATAACAAAAGGAAAATAATAATAAGAATAATAATAGATTTGAATAAAATTTAAAAATATAGTAATATAGAGTGGTATCTGGAGCGCAGTTTCCAAATTTTTCTCTCCCTCTGCATCCACTCTATACTGTCCATAGGGTAACATTGGGGGGATTTTTTGGCGTGTTTTTGCCGAATAATTTAATTATTATTTATTAATAATTTTGGTGAAACCGTTAGAAAAGTCACAGCACACTTGTCATGGCCGAGCCGGTCCATTTGATACCTTTTTAGTGTATGTGAAACCAAAACTCTGGGAGGAGTAGTCGACCGGAAAAAACCCCGGAAGAAACGGAAGAATAAATAGTAGGAATGCACCGAATATTCGGTAACCAAATATATTCTGCCGAATATTGCAAAAAAAGCCACATTCGGTATTCGGTGGAATGAGTGAAAAACAAGGCAGAATATATATATATAATATTAGCGATATGATTTTAACAATATTCTAATGTCAGAATATTAAATAAACATTTATTTTGTTTGTAAATCATGTCTAAAAATGTATTTTATTCATGCAATATTTGTAAAGAAATAATGAAATAATAATAATGAAAAATTTGCTATTCGTTGCATCCCTAATAAATAGGAAGAAGCCTGGTGGATAGTGTATAGTAGACTCTTACAAGCACACTCAATAATCATACAGTAAACACTAAAAGGTTCTCCTCCTGTCTGTCCGTCAGTTTTTTTGGTAATTTTGTCTGTTTTTTGGTAATTTTGTCTCTTTTTGGGTAATTTTGTCTCTTTTTTTTTTTGTAATTTTGTCTCTTTTTGGGTAATTTTATCTCTTTTTTTGGTAATTTTATTTCTTTTCTCCTCCTGTCTGTCAGGATCTTCGGCGGTCTGGTCCAGGACATCCGAGGAAAGCTCCGTTCCTCTGGAGCGACGTCAGAGACGCCTTCAACCTGCAGTGCCTCGCCTCCGTCCTCTTCCTCTACTGCGCCTGCATGTCCCCCGTCATCACCTTCGGAGGGCTGCTGGGGGAGGCCACCAAGGGGAACATAGTAAGACCAGGACCCAGACATGACCCAGACATGACCCAGACCAGGGCCTAGACCAGGACCTAGACCAGGACCTAGACCAAGACCCAGACCAGGACCCAGACCAGGACCCAGACCACGGCCCAGACCAGTACTCAGACCAGTACTCAGACCAGGACTCAGACCAGGACCCAGAGAAGGACCTAGACCAGGACCTAGACCAGGGCCAGACCAGGACCCAGAGCGGCTCGCTTGTTACTGAACCTCTCTCTCTGTCTCTCTCTCTGTCTCTCTCTCTGTCTCTCTCTCTCTCTCCCTCTCTCTCTCTCTCTCTCTCTCTCTGTCTCTCTCTCTCTCTCTCTGTCTCTCTCCCTCTCTCTCTCTCTCTCTCTCTCTCTCTCTCTCTCTCTCTGTCTCTCTCTCTCTCTCTCTCTCTGGTAGAGCACCATAGAGTCTCTGTTCGGGGCGTCCCTCACCGGCGTGGCGTACTCTCTGTTTGCGGGTCAGCCTCTCACCATCCTGGGCTGCACCGTCCGGTCCTGGTCTTTGAGAAGATCCTCTTCAAGTTCTGCAGGTGAGTCTGTGAGTCTTGGTGAGTCCTGGTCTCTAAACAGTCTATGAGCTGCATAAATCGGGTCTGACTGGTTAGTTGAGACTCAATTTATGCTGAGAACATGTCCACTTCATGCAGATACAATGCCCACTTTATGCTTACAACATGCCCACTTTATGCGGAAAACATGCCCACTTTATGCGGAAAACATGCCCACTTTATGCGGAAAACATGCCCACTTTATGCGGAAAACATGCCCACTTTATGCTGATAACATGCCCACTTTATGCTTATAACATGCTCACTTTACGCAAATGACATGCCCACTTTATGCTTACAACATGCCCACTTCATGCTTACAACATGCCCACTTAATGCTTATAACATGCCCACTTTATGCTTACAACATGCCCACTTTATGCTTACAACATGCCCACTTTATGCGGATAACATGCCCACTTTATGCTAATAACATGCCAATTTTTTTGCAGATTACATGCCCACTTTATGCTGATAACATGCCCACTCTATGCAGATAACATGCCCTCTTCATGCAGATAACATGCCCACTTTATGCTGATAACAGTCAGTGTTTCTGCTGCAGACAATGTGTTGTTGTGTCCTCTTGTGTGTGAGTCTTTGTGCATCCTGGGGTCCTTAAACAGTCTGTGAGCTGCATAAATGGGGTCTGAGTGTAAAGCTGAGACTCTTGTGGATCAATGAGCCCAAAGTTCTTCATGTGTGATGATGTTAGTGAGTGAAACTTGAGCTCAGTGTATAAAATGAGCTGCTGGGACCTCCAACTAGAGACCTGGAGCATCCAGACTAGAGACCTGGAGCATTCAGACTAGAGACCTGGAGCATCCAGACTAGAGACCTGGAGCATCCAGACTAGAGACCTGGAGCATTCAGACTAGAGACCTGGAGCATTCAGACTAGAGACCTGGAGCATTCAGACTAGAGACCTGGAGCATTCAGACTAGAGACCTGGAGCATCCAGAGGATGGATGGCTTTCCTTTCACTCAGGAGGAGAAATCCATTAAAACAGAATATATTTGGTGTGTGTCGCCTCCTGCAGGACGCTCAGTGACATTACCACTGACCCCAAACATTAGGTGTGTGTGTGTGTGTGTGTGTGTGTGTGTGTGTGTGTGTGTAATTGGCTTTAGAGGGATTGTGCATTTATTATCTCAGAGTTTTTATTGTTTGTTTTTAGGATTAAAAAGCTTTTTGTGGTGAAAAAGTGTTTTGTAACAATTACATAAAGTCTTATTATTTAACCTGCTCCAGATTAAATCCCTCTGACCAACATCCTGCTGGAAGAGTTTCCGTTTCACATTACGTCTGCAGTTATAAGGGTTAGAAATAAATCACTAACATGTAATGCTTAGTAATAATTTAAATTTTTTATTCATTTATTTGGTGCATAGCTTTGATATTCACCTTCTCATGAGTTCATAGATACCAAATACTGAATTTCTGAGATTTGGAGAGAATTTATGTGAATTAATTCTCTTTTTATACCTTTTTTTTATGCACTTTATAATATTTTTTTATTCCGTTTAACCCTCTGAAAAGTTTGTTTTCTTTCAAAAAAAAAAAAGACCAATATCTACAGTTTATCGTAGAAAGCAACTGTAAATACAGACATTGGTCATTTTGACTCTTTTTGGGTCATTTTGTCTCTTTTTCGTCACTTTGTGTGTTTTTTTTTTGGTAAATTTGTCACTCTTTTTGTCACTTTGCATATTTTTGGGTAATTTGTCTCTTTTTTGGTAATTTTGTCTCTTTTTGTTACTTTGCATATTTTTGGTAATTTGTGTCTTTTTCTGTAATTTTGTCTCTTTCTTGTTATTTTGTCTCTTTTTGTCACTTTGCATATTTTTGGTAATTTTGTCTCTTTTTTTGGTAATTTTGTCTCTTTTTGGTTATTTTGTCTCTTTTTTGTTATTTTGTGTCTTTTTACAACATTCTTGACACTTAGAAAAGTGTTTATATATAAATTCTGTTTTATTACAATTAAAAATAATAATAACTTCACAGATGAATTGAAGTGATATAAAACGTTTCAGATGTAAACGTTGAAGCCAGAAAAACACATGGAGATTGTGAGTTTAAATTCATTTTTTTTATTAGAAGTTAAACCGTATTAAAGAGTTCGTAGCTCCGTGTCGAGGTCACGTTTAAAAGCTGTGGGTTTAGTCTTGCTCAGACCCGAGGGGAGAGGTCGGAGGGTGTGTCGGCGGGCAGGGGGAACAGCAGGAAGCCGCTGAAGGTGCTGTGGTGGTTGCTGTTGTCCCAGATCTGTGTGTTGAGCCACAGCTTCATGTGCAGCTTGTCGCCCTTCTCCAGCAGCAGGGCGGCGCCGTTGGACGCCGTGTCGCTGCCGGCGCCCGACGGCTGCTCGTGGACGATCAGCTGGATCTCAGCGCTGTTCTTGTAGAGCACGGCGCTCATGGGGAAGTCGGTGGGGGCGTTGGCGGTGAAACGGATGTAGTAGACTCCACGAACAGGAGCCGTGAACACACCTGGAGGGGAAACAGGAAGCAGTTAGGATGGGAGGGAGGGAGGGGAGGTGGGCGGGTCAAACAAACCAGGGCTTTCACCAGGAGCTGGACAAAATAGACTGAAAAAAGACACAAAACCACCCAAAAATGACACTAAATGACACAAAAATGACACAAAAATGACACAAAAACGACACAAAAACTACACTAAATGACCCAAAAATGACCCCTAAATGACCAAAAAAGACACTTAATGCCCCATAAAAGCGACAAAGTGACCAAAAAAGGACACAAAATGCCCCAAAAAACACAAAATGACCAACAAAATATGTAAAATGACTAAAACAGACACAAAATGCCCCAAAAAAGACACAAAAATGACCAAAAAGACGCAAAAGACCAAAAAAGATGTAATATGACCAAAAATTATGTAAAATGACTATAAAAGACACAAAATGCCCCAAGAAACACAAAATGCACCGAAAAAAGACATCAAGTGAGAAAAAAAGAATGTAATATGGCCAAGACGACGTAAAATTACCCAAAAAAAGACCTGAAATGCCCCCAAAAACATTCTATGGAATGAAAAACTGCATTTTCCTCCAGCGGTGGAAGAAGTAATCAGATTACTTTACTGCAGTAAAAATACAAAAGTATCAAAAGTAACAGTACTCGTTATGCAGATTGTTTTAAATGTTCCTAATCTATTATTTTACTGTTAAAATTACCTGATATTCTGTTAGGTGGATTCATTTATAAAAATGTTTTTCATGTTGCATCTCAACCAGAAAAGTAACTAAAGCTGGACAAAAATTACAATATTTACCTCTAAATGTAGTGTAGGAGAAGTATAAAGTGTGTGTGTGTGTGTGTGTGAGACCTGTATCAGAGTTGTAGCTCTGTCCGATGTTGGTCATGACCGTCTTGTAGATGAGGGGTTTGCTTCTGTCTGTGACCTTCTGCAGCCCGTCTCCGCCCAGAGACACGGCGAACGCCACCTTCGGCTCGTCTGGAGACAAAAGACACCAAACCACAAAGACTTTTTCAGATAATTAAAACATATCAAATCATTTCAGCTTCCAGATTCCACAGAGCTGCAGGACTTAGAGGTTTTTATACATTCCAGAGAGGAGAATGTGAGAAGAGCAGCAGGGTTGAGAGGGTTAAATGATTGACCGACCTCTCATGGCCTTCAGCTCCCTCTCTGTGCTCTCCAGCCTCTCTTTCACTCCTACAAACACAGAAATACACAACATCATCAGCAAAAATCATCATGTGAAGTCACCAGTGAGGGTCACATGAGACCTCGGTCACTGACGTGCAGAAACTCTTAACACTGCACGTTAGATTAGTGAAATAACCAACAGATGAGCGGCTGAAACGATGTGTGACCAGTCTCACCCAGGTTTTCTGTCTGAAGAATCTTCAGTGAAGCCTGAAGATTCTTCAGCTCGGCTTCAGCGTCGAACTCTGCCGGAGCCTCGTCCACCCTGTAACACACACAAATATTAACGTAAAATGACTAAAAAAAGACAGAATTTAAAAAAAATATATGTAAGATTACTAAAATAAAGACAAAATGAACAAATATTAACGTAAAATGACTAAAAAAGACACACGATTTAAAAAAAATATATGTAAGATTACCAAAAGAAGATAAAAAAAATACCAAAATAGACACAATGACCAACTATCAACTTAAAATGACATAAAAAAGATACAAAAATTACCAAAAAACAACATAAAATGACCAAAACTAGTTTTCTCCAATTATTGAAGTATTGTCATGTTACCAGCCTCTCCTGTCCTCTCCTCTCTGCTCTTAATGTTTTTAACAGGATCTCGTTAGTGCAAACGCTTTATTTTTAGTATTTCTATAACGGAGACTTTTGTAACTGATGATGCGTCCAAGGACCATCGGAAAGTTGAAACTCTGGTGATAATAGTTGGTTCAGAGGGTTAAGCAGTAATTTGTTGGTGAAAACAAACAAGTTTGTAGAGTATTAAAGTGAGGTTTTGATGTGTATGTAACAGTATCGTCTGCATAGAGGCGTAGTTGTCTTGTTGGTTGTCAGTGTGTTCATGTGTCTTTAAGGCCGCTGCCGGCCAATCAGAAACAGGCATCTCCTGCTGTGACTCACAGGGGGAACAGCAGGAAGCCGCTGAAGGTGCTGTGTCGGTTGCTGTTGTCCCAGATCTGTGTATTCAGCCACAGCACCATCTTCAGCTTGTCTCCCTTCTCCAGCAGCAGGGCGGCGCCGTTGGACGCCGTGTCGCTGCCGGCGCCTGACGGCTGCTCGTGGGCGATCAGCTGGATCTCAGCGCCATTCTTGTAGAGCACGGCGCTCTTGGGGAAATCGGTGGGGCCGTTGGCGGTGAAACGGATGTAGTAGACTCCACGAACAGGAGCCGTGAACACACCTGGAGGGGAAACAGGAAACGGTTAGGGAGGGAGGGGAGGTGGATGGGTCAAACAAACCAGGACTTTCAAAAAGATACAAAGTGACCAAAAAAAGACACAAAATGCCCTCCAAAAAACACAAAATGACCAAAAAAGATGTAATATGACCAAAAAAAAGATGTAAAATGACCAAAAATGGTGTAAAATGACTATAAAAGACACAAAATCCCCCTCAAAAAGTCACTAAATGCCCCAAGAAGCACGAAATGCACTGCAAAAAGACATCAAGTGAGAAAAAAGATGTAAAAATTACCCAAAAAATACACAGAATGGCCAAAAAAGTTATAAAAGAGCAGCAAAAGACGTTTTGTTTTTGTACATCGCTTATTTATATTACTGCTCTGACTTTAGTGGCATTTTCAAGAAACAAAGTAGTGCCAGGTGAAGTGATCTATTCTACGATCAGAGACACCTCCAGCTGTTCAAAACCAACAAACAATGAAGTCTGACTCACACACACTTACATGACAGTGTTTTCATTAAACACTGTCTGGAAATGTGGTGAAAGTTTGTGGACGAGGATCTGCAGCATTACAAGTTAAAGCCTGAATGATGGATTTTAGTTTGAGGTATGTAGGTTAGTATTGAGTCGATCTTTGTTTGATTGAACTAAGTTTTGTAGAATATTAAGGGGCCTTGTGAATCTGATGCTGTATAAGACAGTATCATCTGCATACAGCCGTAGTTTGTGGTTTTGGTGATTATTATAGTGGTAAATCTTGATGTAAACTTGGCGTTTGTACTCACCTGTCTGGGCGTCGTAAGCCCCGCCCACGTTGGTCATGACGTCCCTGTAGATGAGGTCCTGGTTGCCGGTTGTGGTCTTGACGAGGCCGTTTGATCCCAGCGAGGCAGCGAAAGCAACTTTGGGTGTTTCTGAACAAAAAAACGTTTTTTTGACAGCATTACATTCCACCAAACCTAAAAGGATCTGCAGCGATCTGCTCTTGTTCTAGACGTTCCTCACCTCGGACTCTCTTCAGCTCCATCTCAGCCGCCTGCAGACGCTCGCTCAGCGCTGCAAACCGTTACAGTGGAAAACATGTTAGAAATACAGCAGAACAAATGGCGATCAGTGAACTTCTGCAGGGGAACATTTCAGCTGCAGTCTGTCCTCTTCAATCTGCTACAAGTATCTCCACTTCACACCTTTAGATTAATAACACAGACACAGAATCTAGTCCTGCTGCCTCTAATGCCCTCAAAAAGATACAAAATTACCAAATATTGACTTAAAATGACTAAAAAGACACAAAATTAGAAAAAAAAGAAACAAAATGACCAAATATCAACTTAGAACAATTAAAAAAGACACAAAATTACCAAATATCAACGTAAAATTACTAAAAAAGACTCAAAATTACCCAAAAAGACCCAAGATGACCAAATATCAACATAAAATGATTAAAAAATAAACAAAATTACCAAAAAGACACAGAATTACCAAATATTAACTTTAAATGACTAAAAAAGACCCAAAATTACCAAATATCAATGTAAAATGACTAAAAAAGACACAAAATGACCAAATATCAACGTAAAATGACAAAAAAGACAAAAATTACCAAAAAAGACGCAACATTACCAAATATCAACTTAAATGACTAAAAAGACACAAATTACCAAAAAAGACGCAACATTACCAAATATCAACTTAAATAACTAAAAAAGACACAAAATGACCAAATATCAACGTAAAATGACTAAAAAAGACACAAATTACCAAAAAAGACACGTTACCAAATATCAACTTAAAATGACCAAAAAAGGCACAAAGTTACCAAATATCAACTTGAATGACTAAGAAAGACAGTAAATCTTAAAGTCTCACCGAGCCTCTCGGCCTGCAGCTCCTGCAGAGCGTCCTTCACCTTCTGCAGCTCGGCGGCCTGGCTTTCGACGGGCTGAGCCGAGCCCAGCCGGGCCAGGCAGGCCAGGACCAGCAGCAGGACGGGGACACGCAGAGACATGATGGGACGGACGGAGTGACGGGGACCGAGAGGCTGCCGTCTTTATAGACGCTGCCAAGTCCGATGTCCTGTTTGTCCTGTTTGTCCTGTGTGTCCTGAGTCAGCGTTGACTGATCAGGTCAGGGAGGCTGCTGACGACGAGTCAGACCAGTCACTTACCATCAGCTCTGTCAATCAACAAAATTAGACATAACATTTAAAAAAAATATATGTAAAATTACCAAAAATACAAAATGACCAAATATCAATGTAAAATGACTAAAAAAACACACAAAATTACCAAATAAAATACACAATATTAAAAAGATTAAACATAATGAGACACATAATGACCAAAAATCTACTTAAAATGACTAAAAAAAGACAAAATTTCCAGAAGCATATGTAAATGACTAAAAAAGATACAAAATGACCCCAAAAAAGACACAAAATTTCCAAAAAAGGAAAAAAAATGTAAAATGACTAAAAAAGTACCCAAAAGTGTCAGAATTGCACAAAATTACCAGAAATAAAGACGTAACATCACCAAAAAAGACCCAAATGTAAAAAAGAAATATGTAAAATGACCAAATATCAATGTAAAATTACTAAAAAAAAGACACAAAACTTTAAAAAAAAGACACAAAATGTACCCAAAAAATTGTAAAATTTCCAAAAAAGACACAAAAAAAATTACCTAAAGTGACCAAAAAGACGCAAAAATTACAAAAAGACACAAAATGACCAAATATCAATGTAAAATGACTAAAAAAGACACACAGTTACCAAATAAAATACACAAAATGATCAAATATCAACTTAAAATGACTAAAAGACACAAAATGACCATATATCAACTTAAAATTACTATAAAAAGACAAAATTCCCAAAAAGACACAACATTTCCAAAAGCATATGTAAATGACTAAAAAAGATACAAAAAGACCCCCCAAAAAAATAAGTAAAGGGGCCAAAAAAAAGTCTAAAAAAGTGCCCACAAGTGTCTTTCATTGTGGTTTCAGGGTGACAGTGAATGGTTAAAGCGGTTATTGATTGGTGGAGCATTGATCAGGTCATTGTCCTGCTGCTGGTCATCCTGCTCTCTGATTGGCTGTTGGCGAGGTCAGAACTTGTTATCTGAGCTGTTTTTATCTCAAACATCTGCAGTTTGTTCAGACACTCAGTGGACTGTGACTCTCTCCCAGCCCCATACACTCCTATGAAAACTGCAGAGTGTTTTTGTTTATTTTATTGATTTATTGGTGGATAACGAGCTCCAGTCCAGCGTTGTGTTTACCTGTCGACCTTCCAGTCACCATCAAACTTTCCCACTTTGTTTTTATTTAACACAATATTTTTTTGCATTACAAGTTTTCTGAAATGTTTGTTTGGATATGCAAATTAGGTGTGGACACATTATATTTGCAGATATTTCCGGGACATAAATTATTGTTATTATTATTATCATTATTTGATTTTGGTGATATATTAGATTCATAATTGTAACTTTTTTCATTTCATAAATCAGAAAATAATTTCAATCTTCACCATGTTTTTAGGAATAAAATGGAATAAATCGGGTTATGAATGATTGAATATAGTTGGGAATAAAACTGGTCAGGTTGGTGTCTGTAAGAGAAGCTGAAGTTGAGATTTATTATTACATTCTGAATGGAAAATTACTATTTGAAGAGAAAATATTGAATGTAATTGAGTGTGCTTGAAAGAGCACACTATATGTTATCCATCAGGCTTAATCCTACATTTTATTCTTCCGTTTCTTCCGTGTTTTTTTCGGTCGACTACTCCTCCCAGAGTTTTGGTCGCACAAACACTTAAAAGGTATCAAATGGACCGGCTCGGCCATGACAAGTATGCTATGGCTTTTAAAGACGTAAAATCTCCAAAAATGACTAAATATCAACGTAAAATGACTAAAAAAGACAAAATTCCCAAAAAGATACAAAATTCCCAAAGATAAAGACGTAACATCACCAAAAAAGACACAAAATTAAAAAAGAAATATGTAAAATGACCAAAAAAAGATGCACAATGACCAAATACCAACGTAAAATTACTAAAAAGGACACAAAATTTCGCCATAATTTGTAAAATTTCCCAAAAAGACACAAGATGAAAAAAATTGTCACTTTTTTCTTGTTAATTTTTGACTTTTTTCTTGTAAATTTGTCACTTTTTTCTTGTAAATTTGTCACTTTTTTCTTGTAAATTTGACACTTTTTTTCCCGTAAATTTGTCACTTTTTTCTTATAAATTTGTCACTTTTTTCTTGTAAATTTGTCACTTTTTTCTTGTAAATTTGACACTTTTTTCTTGTAAATTTGTCACTTTTTTCTTATAAATTTGTCACTTTTTTCTCGTAAATTTGTCACTTTTTTCTCGTAAATTTGAAATTTTTTTAAATTAGTTTTTATTAGTTTTAGGTCCAGATTAAAAAAAAGTCACAATAAATGTTTCCTTTATTTCTTTGTCTGATCCATCTCAGCCCCAATAAGTTTATTAAGTCATAAAACCAGATAGATGAAATAGATTTCATATCAACCAAAAAGGTTTACGGATGAAAAAAGTTGACAAAGACCAAAACGAAGGACATTTTCACTATAATTTTAGTTAGTTTTAGTTAGTTTTGGAACCAGAAAATACAGTTTCAGCTAGTTATCGGTTTTTAAAACATTAAAGAAAATGTTTTGTCAGCTCTAGTTGTAGTTATTGTGTTAGTGTTGGTTCCCTCTAACCGTGTGTTCAGACCGGACGCGTAGCGAATTTTCGCGTCGAGTTACTCGCGCGAGTTGATCGCGCGAGTAGTTGAATTTACTCGCAAATTTTCGCAGATAAACAGATAAAAATGCCGGCCGGCGAAGGCTGCTAATGCTAATGCTAACTTTGTAGAGAAGTAGCTACAACAGATAGCTGAAATCAGATTGTCACAACTTACCAGGCAGACCGGTGACCTCATCACCCTCCTCCAGGCGAGATCTTTATGGTTCCGGTTGCGGTAGGAGGGTGATGATGTGTCAAAAAGCTCGGGAAGCCCACAGACCGCAACAATAAGTTTCTCCTCCATTTTTCCGGAATAGGCGGGTTCCCAGGATGCATGACGTCACTGTCGTCCAGAATCTCAACGCTGATAGGCTGTCCCGACACAGCGTCACGCGAATATTTCGCCAAAGTTGAATTTATTGAACTCACGTGAATTTGCGTTGTTTCATTCGCGCCGCGACATTCGCGTCAATCGCGTCTCGCGAAACCCGCGATTTGCGCCGCCGGCAAAAAATTGCGTCTATTCGCGTGTTTGCATTGACTTTGTATGTAATCTTGTCGCGCGAAATATTCGCTACGCGTCCGGTCTGAACACACCGTAACAGCCTGGTGAGGTGCTGACGTCCCCCTGTCTGTCCCCAGTGACTTCGGCCTGTCCTACCTGTCCCTGAGGACCAGTATCGGCCTGTGGACGGCCTTCCTCTGCCTGCTGCTGGTGGCCACCGACGCCAGCTCTCTGGTCTGTTACATCACCAGGTTCACCGAGGAGGCCTTCGCCGCCCTCATCTGCATCATCTTCATCTACGAGGCTCTGGAGAAGCTGGTCCACCTGGGGACGGACTACCCCGTCAACATGCACAACCAGCTGGACAACCTCACCTCCTACACGTGAGACAGACAGAGACTCCTCCTCCTCCTGCTCCTGCTGCTGCTGAGTCCACTCCTCCAGGTGTGTGGGGTTAATCAGGAGTCTCTCTGTGTTGCAGGTGTCAGTGTTCTCCTCCTGCTAACGTCTCCTCTGAAGTCCTGCAGCTGTGGAGCCGCAGGAACGTCACGGAGGACAGCGTCCAGTGGGACCAGCTCACCGTCAAGGTCTGACTCTGTTAATGTCTCATCCACAACCAGCACATTCACAACAACAACAACAACAACAACAACAACATATACATATACATATACATATACATCTATTTATAACATATACATCTATTTATAACATATACATCTATTTATAACATATACATCTATTTATGACATATACATCTATTTATAACATATACATCTATTTATGACATATACATCTATTTAAAACATATACATCTATTTATAACATATACATCTATTTATAACATATACATCTATTTATGACATATACATCTATTTATAACATATACATCTATTTATGACATATACATCTATTTATAGCATATACATCTATTTATAACATATACATCTATTTATAGCATATACATCTATTTATAACATATACATCTATTTATAACATATACATCTATTTATAACATATACATCTATTTATGACATATACATCTATTTAAAACATATACATCTATTTATAACATATACATCTATTTATAACATATACATCTATTTATAACATATACATCTATTTATGACATATACATCTATTTAAAACATATACATCTATTTATAACATATACATCTATTTATAACATATACATCTATTTATGACATATACATCTATTTATAACATATACATCTATTTATGACATATACATCTATTTATAGCATATACATCTATTTATAACATATACATCTATTTATAGCATATACATCTATTTAAAACATATACATCTATTAATAACATATACATCTATTTATAACATATAAATCTATTTATGACATATACATCTATTTATAACATATACATCTATTTATGACATATACATCTATTTATAACATATACATCTATTTATAGCATATAGATCTATTTATAACATATACATCTATTTATGACATATACATCTATTTATGACATATACATCTATTTATAACATATACATCTATTTATAACATAATAATCTATTTATGACATATAAATATATTTATGACATATACATCTATTTATAACATATACATCTATTTATAGCATATAGATCTATTTATAGCATATAGATCTATTTATAACATATACATCTATTTATGACATATACATCTATTTATGACATATACATCTATTTATAACATATACATCTATTTATAGCATATAGATCTATTTATAACATATACATCTATTTATGACATATACATCTATTTATGACATATACATCTATTTATAACATATACATCTATTTATGACATATACATCTATTTATGACATATACATCTATTTATGACATATACATCTATTTATAACATATAAATCTATTTATGACATATACATCTATTTATAACATATACATCTATTTATGACATATACATCTATTTATAACATATACATCTATTTATAGCATATAGATCTATTTATAACATATACATCTATTTATGACATATACATCTATTTATGACATATACATCTATTTATAACATATACATCTATTTATAACATATACATCTATTTATAGCATATAGATCTATTTATAACATATACATCTATTTATGACATATACATCTATTTATAACATATACATCTATTTATAACATATACATCTATTTATAACATAATAATCTATTTATGACATATAAATATATTTATGACATATACATCTATTTATAACATTTACATCTATTTATAGCATATAGATCTATTTATAGCATATAGATCTATTTATAACATATACATCTATTTATGACATATACATCTATTTATGACATATACATCTATTTATAACATATACATCTATTTATAGCATATAGATCTATTCATAACATATACATCTATTTATGACATATACATCTATTTATGACATATACATCTATTTATAACATATACATCTATTTATGACATATACATCTATTTATGACATATACATCTATTTATAACATATACATCTATTTATAACATAATAATCTATTTATGACATATAAATATATTTATGACATATACATCTATTTATAACATATACATCTATTTATGACATATACATCTATTTATAGCATATACATCTATTTATAACATATACATCTATTTATAGCATATACATCTATTTAAAACATATACATCTATTAATAACATATACATCTATTTATAACATATAAATCTATTTATGACATATACATCTATTTATAACATATACATCTATTTATGACATATACATCTATTTATAACATATACATCTATTTATAGCATATAGATCTATTTATAACATATACATCTATTTATGACATATACATCTATTTATGACATATACATCTATTTATAACATATACATCTATTTATGACATATACATCTATTTATAACATATACATCTATTTATAACATATACATCTATTTATAGCATATACATCTATTTAAAACATATACATCTATTAATAACATATACATCTATTTATAACATATAAATCTATTTATGACATATACATCTATTTATAACATAATAATCTATTTATGACATATAAATATATTTATGACATATACATCTATTTATAACATATACATCTATTTATAGCATATAGATCTATTTATAACATATACATCTATTTATGACATATACATCTATTTATGACATATACATCTATTTATAACATATACATCTATTTATAGCATATAGATCTATTTATAACATATACATCTATTTATGACATATACATCTATTTATGACATATACATCTATTTATAACATATACATCTATTTATAACATATACATCTATTTATGACATATACATCTATTTATAACATATACATCTATTTATGACATATACATCTATTTATAACATATACATCTATTTATAACATATACATCTATTTATAACATATACATCTATTTATGACATATACATCTATTTATGACATATACATCTATTTATGACATATACATCTATTTAAAACATATACATCTATTTATAACATATACATCTATTTATAACATATACATCTATTTATAACATATACATCTATTTATGACATATACATCTATTTATAACATATACATCTATTTATGACATATACATCTATTTATAGCATATACATCTATTTATAACATATACATCTATTTATAGCATATACATCTATTTAAAACATATACATCTATTAATAACATATACATCTATTTATAACATATAAATCTATTTATGACATATACATCTATTTATAACATATACATCTATTTATGACATATACATCTATTTATAACATATACATCTATTTATAGCATATAGATCTATTTATAACATATACATCTATTTATGACATATACATCTATTTATGACATATACATCTATTTATAACATATACATCTATTTATGACATATACATCTATTTATAACATATACATCTATTTATAACATATACATCTATTTATAGCATATACATCTATTTAAAACATATACATCTATTTATAGCATATACATCTATTAATAACATATACATCTATTTATAACATATAAATCTATTTATGACATATACATCTATTTATAACATATACATCTATTTATAACATAATAATCTATTTATGACATATAAATATATTTATGACATATACATCTATTTATAACATATACATCTATTTATAGCATATAGATCTATTTATAACATATACATCTATTTATGACATATACATCTATTTATGACATATACATCTATTTATAACATATACATCTATTTATGACATATACATCTATTTATAACATATACATCTATTTATGACATATACATCTATTTATAACATATACATCTATTTATGACATATACATCTATTTATGACATATACATCTATTTATAACATATACATCTATTTATGACATATACATCTATTTATGACATATACATCTATTTATAACATATACATCTATTTATAACATAATAATCTATTTATGACATATAAATATATTTATGACATATACATCTATTTATAACATATACATCTATTTATGACATATACATCTATTTATAGCATATACATCTATTTATAACATATACATCTATTTATAGCATATACATCTATTTAAAACATATACATCTATTAATAACATATACATCTATTTATAACATATAAATCTATTTATGACATATACATCTATTTATAACATATACATCTATTTATGACATATACATCTATTTATAACATATACATCTATTTATAGCATATAAATCTATTTATGACATATACATCTATTTATGACATATACATCTATTTATAACATATACAGCTATTTATAGCATATAGATCTATTTATAACATATACATCTATTTATGACATATACATCTATTTATGACATATACATCTATTTATAACATATACATCTATTTATAGCATATAGATCTATTTATAACATATACATCTATTTATGACATATACATCTATTTATGACATATACATCTATTTATAACATATACATCTATTTATAACATATACATCTATTTATGACATATACATCTATTTATAACATATACATCTATTTATGACATATACATCTATTTATAACATATACATCTATTTATGACATATACATCTATTTATGACATATACATCTATTTATAACATATACATCTATTTATGACATATACATCTATTTATGACATATACATCTATTTATAACATATACATCTATTTATAACATAATAATCTATTTATGACATATAAATATATTTATGACATATACATCTATTTATAACATATACATCTATTTATGACATATACATCTATTTATAACATATACATCTTTTTCATCTCTAAGTCCTGCAGCTCAGTCAGAACAACTCCAACAGTCTTTGTGCAGAATATATATATTTTTTTTTTCCCAAGTTACCACAAATTACCAACAAAAAAGACACAAAATTTCCCCCCAAAACAAGGCCGAATTCACCAAAATAGACACTAAATGACAAAAAAAAGACACAACATTTCTGTCCTCTCTCCTTGTCTCCAGGACTGTAAGTCTCTCCGTGGGGTCTTCGTGGGTTCGGCCTGCAGTCGTTTTGGTCCCTACGTCCCTGACGTCCTCTTCTGGAGCGTCATCCTCTTCTTCAGCACCTTCTTCCTGTCCTCCTTCCTCAAACAGTTCAAGACCAAGAGATACTTCCCCACCAAGGTACCTGTTCCTGTCCTCGTCCTCGTTTCTGTCTCTGTCCCTGCACAAAGTTAAATCAAACGTTGAGTCGTGGTGTGAGGATCTCAACAATCAGTCCAGTCAGAGTCAGTCAGAGTTTTCTAATAATAAATCTAAATGTTTTATCTGCAGGTCCGTTCCACCATCAGTGACTTCGCCGTCTTCCTGACCATCATGATCATGGTTCTGCTGGACTACCTGGTGGGGATCCCCTCCCCCAAACTGGACGTCCCAGACCGCTTCGAGGTAACGCCTCCTCCCATTTAGTCTCTCTAGAGCAGCGGTTCCCAAACTTTTTTAGCCGTGCACCCTCTTCTATGTCCCAACCGGGTTGACGCACCCCCAATCCCCCACACCTTCCAAAAAACAAAATGCAATAAGATTTTTTATAGCCATATTAAAGGTGGAGGATGATGACAGGCTCAGGATCAGAGGCAGAAAGTTGAGAAAAAGTTATAATATTTTGAGCAGCGTTGAACAAAAATTGCAGCAAGTTTAAATGAGCGTGGAGCTAACAATACCCCGTCATCATAACACAGGTTGGAAAAATGATACAAGAACAAGAAGATAACTTCTTCTACGCTCCATTATAAGATCAAAAACAACCAAAAATAGATGCAAAAATGACCAAAGATGACACAAAATTATCAAAATAGACACAAATTGACCAAAAATACATGTAAAAATTACCAAACAACCAAAAAATAGATGCAAAAATGAACAAAAAATGACACAAAATTGAATAGCCTGTATTTATTAATTAATTAATAACACGTCTTTATTGTGTGTGGGGAAAAAAATGTAATTGTGTCATTATCAGACCGCCATTACATTTTTCATCTCGCGCACCCCCTAGCAGCAGCTCACGCACCCCCAGGGGTCCACGCACCACACTTTGGGAATCCCTGCTCTAGAGATAGATGTCAGAAAATACAGGAATATAAATAATAGGATTTACATCAGAAAATTGTGCTTTCACTGTACAAAGATTAATATAATAGAGGCACAATATTATATATAATGCTTATAATAGATAAAGGGCCTATATTCAGGTGCATCTCAATAAATTAGAATATCATAGAAAAGTTTATACATGTCAGTAACTCCATTCAAAAAGTGGAAATAGCACATTACAAACCAAAAAGTTCTCAAAAAAAGATTCAACATTACCGAAAAAGACACAAAATTTCCAGGGTCTGTGTTTACATATTTTTTGCTCATTTTATGTTGTTATTTAGTCATCTTGTTTTTAGGGGGGAATTTTAAAGTATTTTTTGTTATTTTGTGTCTTTTTTGGTCATTTAAAATATTTTTTGGGTCATTTTGTGTCTTTTTTTTGGTCATTTTACGCATTTTGGGGGTAATTTTGTATCTCTTTTTGGTAATTTTACATATTTTTTGGTAATTGTGTGTCTTTTTTGGTCATTTTACATGTTTTTTTGTAACTTTATATATTAAAAATATAAAAAATTACCAAAAAATTACATAAAGTGTCCAATAAAGACACAACATTTCCAATTAAATATGTAAAAATTACCAAAACAGACACAAAATGACTAAATAATCCTTCTTTGGTTGTAGACTGTAAAACCAGGTGATCTGGGAACAGGAGGCGTGAATTCTCTCTTTCTCTGCTTCTCGTGTCTCATATTCATATTTCAGGAGGTGAAATATGAGACGTTGATGTGTTTCTTAGTAGATTTAGTTTGTTGTGAGCAGCCTGTCAGTGATGTAACAGCTGATCATTGTAGGTCGGTTCCTTTGGTTCCTGCAGGTTCAGAAACTGGACCAACGACCTCCAGTTGTTTGTGTTTGACTGATGATTGAGCTGGTTTGAGCCTGAAGCTGCTCGTTGGGGCTCAGAAGGTTAAATTAGACTCCTGGTCTTTGTGTCTGTTGGGAATTAAGGATGGCTCTTTTATGAATAAATGAAACCTTGCACAGGGTGTCAAATATGTAAATAAAATGGCGTTATTATAAATGCTATCCCTCCCATAAGGATACCAAATATGTCAGGAACCTGAGAAACACTTCAAAAGTGTGGTTAGACGGCTATAAGAATTATTAATAATTATCATAAATAAAATGAATTATAAGAAATGATATGACTTGATTTGCTCTAAGTCATAGCTCGTTGGGGGCACCATCTGTAAAACAGAGAAAAATATAGTAAATTCACCTAAATCAGTCTCATGAAGTTACTAAACTATCAATTTGGAACACTGATTAATAATTATGAATGTAATTATAATCAAATTACCATATTTATATTTAGTAGTGGTTGAAGGAATTGTGAATTATTTTCATAGAAGAGGTTGACATATCATTCATAGTGTACAACATTAAATAGACAGCATTTATAATCAAAAGGTATTTATTCTAAATAACAAGTAAAGCAAATAAAAGCACACATCTATAAAGTATAGAGAGCTACATTACAAAAGAGGAAAAGTGTTTGTGTGTGAAGCTCATCACACAAAGGGTCGTAAAGCTCAAGCTGTGAAGCCATGCCTGGCCTTTTGGCCGTGTGTGAATTGTTACAAAACTGTGTTTTTGGTTACAGCTAATTTAAATTATGTGTAAATCAGTGTGTGAGCAAATCGAAGGTTAGTAAAGTTAGTTGCGTATAAGACTTGACTGTCTGTATAAAGCAAGATTAACACACGAATATCACAACAAATATACTTAAAAACACACGTATTAACCAAATCATTAATTACAGGTCAAATCCCTTGTATTTACAAGTCCTTCCTTGTTTCTTATCTAAGCCCAGTACATTACTCACAGTCCAGTTGGAAAATAATTTTCGATGGAGGCAGGGAAAGAAGGAAGTTTGGTTTCAGGTTGAGTTTCAATAATTTGCCGTCTTGCAAATTAAGTTGCTGTTTCGTCCTTGTTGTTGAGGTGAAGCTTTCTCTGGCAGTTGCAATGAGCTTTGCGTTCATTAATGCAACTTTGATGCGCAGGGAGAATCAGGATTGCTGTTGTTTCAGAAATCCTTGTGGAAAAGGAGATCTTCAGAAGGCCTCACCCTCAGATGCAGAGGTTCTCAGCAGGGGGGAGGGGGGGCTGGTGAATCCAGGCCTCTGGGTCCCCTCCTGAAGGAGATGGAGGTGTTGCTGCTCTGGTGAATCCAGGCCTCTAGGTAGGAGATGGAGGTGTTGCTGCTCTGGTGAATCCAGGCCGCTAGGTTCCCTCCTGAAGGAGATGGAGGTGTTGCTGCTCTGGTGAATCCAGGCCTCTGGGTAGGAGATGGAGGTGTTGCTGCTCTGGTGAATCCAGGCCTCTAGGTAGGAGATGGAGGTGTTGCTGCTCTGGTGAATCCAGGCCTCTGGGTAGGAGATGGAGGTGTTGCTGCTCTGGTGAATCCAGGCCTCTGGGTAGGAGATGGAGGTGTTGCTGCTCTGGTGAATCCAGGCCTCTAGGTAGGAGATGGAGGTGTTGCTGCTCTGGTGAATCCAGGCCTCTGGGTAGGAGATGGAGGTGTTGCTGCTCTGGTGAGCGGTGGAGAAAGAGAGAGATCAGAGGTCTCTGATCTGTTTTACCAGGTGTCAAAGGTCCTTTGACCAATGAGGTTGGCCTGTAGGTGTCGTAAACGCCAAGCATTCTGGGAGAGAAATTCCTTCAGGGAACTCAAAATGGAGGGGAGATCTCTGGTTGTTCCTTATCAGAGAACTCAAAAGGGAGGGGAAATGCCATTTTGTGAGTTGACTCAGAATGTTTTGCCTTTTAGTCCACAAATGTTAAAGTCCACTAATGAACCCAAGATTCACCTGTGGTTCGCTCCCAACATGTCCGTGTGTCCAGCCGACGTCCAGCAGCCGCGGCTGGCTCATCTCGCCGCTGGGACCCAACCCCTGGTGGACGCTGCTGGCCGCCGCCGTCCCCGCGCTGCTCTGCACCATCCTCATCTTCATGGACCAGCAGATCACCGCCGTCATCGTCAACCGGAAGGAGAACAAGCTCAAGGTCGGCAACAATCATAATAATAAATACAGATAGTTAAATGTTACTCAGAATAGCAGCTGCATAAGAATAGCAGTGTATGTAGATTATTTATTTTTTATTTATTACATTTTATTTAATTGAAAAAATGTATTTACTACAAATATATATTTCTATTTCATCATAAATATTTTTTATTATTTTTTGTTAAATTGAAAAAAATGTATATATATGTTTAAAAAATGTTTATTTTAATTAAATTATTACTATTTGCCTTTAGTTGATTGTATTTTATTTAATATATATATGTATATGTAAAAAATGTATTTTAAATTGTTTTTTAATTTTCTTAAATTTTATTTAATTAAAAAATATATATTTTAAAAATATTTATAAATTAATTATTATTATTTTATTGTCTTTTTAAAAAAATGATATATTTATTTTTTAAAAATACATTTATTATTTAGATTTATTTCTTATGCATTTTATGTGTCTGTTATTTAAAAAAAAAAAAAATTTAAATAAATATAGTTTAAAAAAATAAAAGGTCATGACAGGAGGACGAGGTGTGTGTCTGACGAAACGGCTCAGTCAAACTGTGTGTGTGTATATATATGTGTGTCTGTGTGTGTGTGTGTGTGTGTGTGTGTGTGTGTGCAGAAAGGCTGTGGCTACCACCTGGACCTGCTGGTGGTGGCGGTGATGCTGGGCGTGTGCTCCATCATGGGGCTGCCGTGGTTCGTGGCGGCGACCGTGCTCTCCATCTCCCACGTCAACAGTCTGAAGCTGGAGTCGGGCTGCGCGGCGCCCGGCGAGCAGCCCAAGTTCCTGGGCATCAGAGAGCAGAGAGTCACCGGCTTCATGATCTTCATCCTGATGGGCTGCTCCGTCTTCATGACCTCCGTCCTCAAGGTGGGACAGGAGCCACGCCTTCTTTAGAGAGCGCCAAAAATACTCCATTTACCGTAGGAGGAACTGTAAAAACAGGCGTTATCGTCAGAGTTTGAACTTTCCGACGGTCCTTGAATGGATCATCAGTTTCTAAAGTTTCATTATAAAAAGTGACCAAAACTTGTGTGAAATGTTGATATTAATGTGTCAGAATCTTTTTATTCTACATTCAACCAGATCCTGTTAAAAACGTTATATTCTATGTACATATTTTTTGGGTAATTTTAAGTATATTTTTGTTGATTTTGTATCTTTTTTTGGCAATTTTACATAGTTTTTGGTCATTTTGTTTCTTTTTTGTCAATTTTACATATTTTTTGGTCATTTTGTATCTTTTTTGGGTCATTTTAAATTTTTAAAAAAAATTTAAATCTTTTTTTGGTCATTTGACGTATTTTGGTAATCTTGTGTCTTTGGTCATTTTAAGAGTTTTGGGGTCAATTTATATATTTTTTTGGTAATTTTACAAATATATTTTTTTGGTCATTTTGTATTTTGTTTGGTAATTTTACCTATTTTTTGTAACTTTGTATCTTTTTTGGTCATTTTATATTGTTATTTAGTCATTTTGTATCTCATTTTGTTACGTCTTTATTTTTGGTCATTTTGTGTTGTTTTTTTTTTTTACAACATTCGGGTATATATTCTGTTTTATTCACATTTTTTAAAAAAACATTTATCAGAGAAATTCAACTTTTTTCTGATTTCTGTCATTCTAACTGTGTTATTCTGCACAAAGACTGTTTGAGTTGTTCTGATTGTGACTTAGAGATTTATACAGATTTATAGAATTTAATAATGTAATTGATTGTTTCTGCTTCTGTTTAACGTCTTCAGTTCATCCCGAAGCCGGTTCTGTACGGAGTCTTCCTCTACATGGGCGTGTCCTCGCTCAAAGGCATCCAGGTTTGTCCCGGCGTCCATACGTCTGTCTGTCTGTCTGTCTGTCTGTCTGTCTGTCTGTCTGTCTGTCTGTCTGTCTGTCTGTCTGTCTGTCTGTCCTTCTGTCTGTCCTTCTGTCTGTCTGTCTGTCTGTCTGTCTGTCTGTCTGTCTGTCTGTCCTGCTCCGGCTGCCTCGGCCTGTCTCTCTGATCTGTCCTCTGTCCTCTGTCCTCTGTCCGTCCTGCAGCTGTTTGACCGGATCAAACTGTTCGGCATGCCGGCCAAACACCAGCCGGACCTGATCTACCTGCGCTACGTCCCGCTGTGGAAGGTCCACATCTTCACCGTGCTGCAGCTCACCTGCCTCATCGTCCTCTGGGCCATCAAGCTCACGTCTGCCGCCGTCGTCTTCCCCATGATGGTGAGACGGACCGAGACAGAAGACAGTCTCATTGAGTGTGCTTTGATTTTTCTAAGGGTTTCGACAAACGGTTTTCAAATTATTCAGCAGAAATATGCCAAAAAATCCCCCCAATGTTACCCTATGGAGAGGCTAGAGAGGATGACATCATCGCTGTGGAGAGGGAGAGAAAAAATGTGTCAATAAATAAATTTGGAAACTGTGCTTGAGTCCGCAGATACCACTCTACAGAAATAATTTATACATAGAAACGTAGGAAAATTGGTCCCTCCCTCCCTTGGTTTTTTTTTGTGACTTTGACTTTTTTTGTTATTTTCACACACACACACACACACACACACAGACGGACTGACAGACACACCAACACCTGGTTTATTATCTTACATGACTTCCTCCTCTTTTACATTTTGAAAACAGTTCAAATTGTAATCTAACTATGTATGGGTGAGAGTCACCGGTCAGAGTCAAGCACACTCAAAATTTCTTTGGAAATTTTCTAGTTATTAGGGCCTCGGGGCAATCGCACCGAGCACTACTGTTATACTGTGGATTTCTTCTTCTTCCTCTTGCGGACGCAATTTCGTCCCGCTACTAGTCAAATTATATATCAAAACGTGCGGTTTGATCGGGATCGGTGTGCTATTACTTTTCTCTACGGAATATGAATTGCCCAAAATTTTGCATTGAAATGAATGGGACGGCCGAAAGAAAATGAGCAAAAAAGAACATTAATTGAAGATTTTCAGACGTCTACTTCTCCGGCATAATTTCACCTAGAGACTCCATTTAAACTTTAAACAGTAGACACAAGTCTTGTGTATCGGTGTATTGATCCACGTTTCGATAGGTCATATAGTTTTTTTATCAATCCCTGTTCAATGACCATGATCATTTTTGGAGAAATTCTGAGATTATAATGGGTGTGTATTAAACGGAATGTTCGTGTCACAGTGTGTGATGTCATCGCCAGAGTGTAGAGGGAGAGAAAAAACTGTCAAAAAATCAATTTTAAAACTGCGCTCCAGGCCACAAATTCCACTCTACAGAAATAATTTATACATAGAAACGTAGGAAAATTTGTCTTCTCCCTCACAATCCTCTGGTAAAGCTGTCAGAGTTATAGTTTGGGCGTAAGACGCATAGATGCGCCACCAAAATCACCAACGGCCTCATTGGCTCCATATTAAAAACGCGGGAAGATTTCTGAGCTGTCTGACATTTAACAGTTTTTTTAGATCGCTCTAACAAAGTTATTTTTTCATTTTCCTTAAAAAAAATCATATGTAGACGTTCAGGAAGAACTCAGGACGCTCAAAGTGAAGTCGGATCAATGATAGGTATTATGGTTTTGCCAAAAATGCTTTCTGTTCGAGGCCAGAAATTCCAGTCCAACTCTGGACCTCTGTCCACCGGCTGCTGTCACAGGTGTCAGTTAATTCTGATGATTCTTGATGTGATTACAGTTACAGATACACACACACACACACATGCACGTTAGCGCTCACACTCCTCACACATGCATACACATGCTTCAAACACGCACGCACACACACACACACACACACACACACACACACAAACAACACACACAGGTAACTTTATGCGATTTTCGCTACACACACACACACACACACACACACACACACACACACACACACACACACACATTTTGAGGTTAAAGGGCATAGTTTGAAATCTCTGAAGAATCTCATCATAGTGTACACACACCGGCAGTAGCCCCCGTGGCCCTTTCAAAATTTCCCCAGAGGAAATTTTCTAGTTATTATTATTATTATTATTATTGTTATTATTATCTCTGAGCTGTCCTGTCCTCGCTGCAGGTTCTGGCTCTGGTCTTCATCAGGAAGCTTCTGGATTTCTGCTTCACGAAGAGAGAGCTGAGCTGGCTGGACGACCTGATACCAGAGAGCAAGAAGAAGAGGGACGACGACAAGAAGAAGAAGGAGAAGGAGGTGAGCGGCCAGCAGAGGCCCCACGGCACGGTTTTATCCTGATACTTGAGTCACGATACGATTTTATACCGATACTTCATGTCGATCGGCCGCTAACGTTAGCACGCTATCGATCGGCCGCTAACGTTAGCATGCTATCGATCGGCCGCTAACGTTAGCACGCTATCGACCGCCCGCTAATGTTAGCACGCTAACGTTAGCATGCTATCGACTGCCCGCTAACGTTAGCACGCTATTGATCGCCCACTAACGGTAGCATGGTATCGATCGCCCGGTAACGCTAGCCCATATCAATCACATTGCAGTAAAAACAAATGATATATGTTTTAGTTGGTGTTGTTGGTCCGATAGCCCCGCCCCTAGCCCCCCTGAGCTAGCGGTTCGCGGTTCAAGACCAACAGAGAGTTGGTGCCACTGTGGAACCAGTTTTCCCGGCCGGGAGCCGGTTCTTTGGTGGTGGAAAACCAAAGAAACCGTTCTGCTCCGGTGGAAAACCCTAATAAACACGAATCACGTCTATTTATTTTGATCTGATATTACCCATAAAAACACACTGACACTGTGTGCGTGTGTGTGTGTGTGTGTGTGTGTGTGCGTGTGTGTGTGTGTGTGTGTGTGTGGTGCAGGACGCTCGGCGGATGCTGGAGGAGGCGGAGGACGAGCCGCCGTACGAACCCGGGAACGTCCTCAAGTTCCCCATCAAGAGCCTGAAGGGACGGTGAGTGGACGACAGGACACAGAGACACAGAGACTGAAGGGACAGACAGCAGGGACTCACTGTGTGTGTGTGTGTGTGTGTGTGTGTGTGTGTGTGTGTGTGTGTGTGTGTGTGCAGCGTGGACCCGTCGGAGGTGAACATCTCCGATGAAATGGCCAAAAATGGAATCTGGAAGTCGATGAACTCTGACAGCAGCAAAGCTCTGAAACGCTGCAACAGGTGAGATATTTATTATATGTTATTAATAATAAAAGCCAAGTAGCAGCCATGTTAGTATTTATGTATATAAGGTGTTTATAATGTATGTAAATACTTTATATTTTATTCAGTTATATCTATACGTCTGTATGATGTTGTTGTTGTTGTTGTGATATCCAGTCAGGAGAAGCTGTCCAACGTCCAGATCAACGTGGAGAACGAGGACGGCCGGAGAGTCGAGGACGCCGAGACGTCGTTATGATCCACATGGTCGCTGACGGGACGCCGAGGCGAACGACCAATCAGGCGTCACCTCGACCAATCAGGCGTCCCCCTGGGCGTTGACTTATTTTCTCATCGTTTTAAGGTGAAACACGGAGACTTCTCCACCGGGAGCAAACACGGAAATAATAGCTTCCTCAGGTTACTTTTCTTGTTGTTGTTGTTGTTGTTTTGTTTTTTACTGGCTGTGATTGGCTGCTGGAGCCTCAAACACAAACAGCTGATTCATTATCAACAGACTGACGATCAGAGAAACACCTGAAGTTAATTTTAATAGTTTCTGTTTTCATGAAGCAGACGAAGCTTTTTATTTAATCATCATGCTGATTTGTGTGTGTCTGTGTGTGTGTGTGTGTGTCTGTATGTGTGTGTGTCTGTATGTGTGTGTGTGTGTGTGTGTGTGTGTGTGTCTGTATATATGTGTGTGTGTGTGTGTGTGTGTGTGTGTGTGTCTGTGTCTGTGTGTCTGCGTTTATATATGTGTGTCTGTATGTATATGTGCATGTGTGTATATATGTTTGTGTGTGTGTGTGTGTGTGTGTGTGTGTGTGTGTGTGTTACTGTTGTGCCTCACCTCGTTGCCTCGGTGACCGACTGAATGATGTCACAGCTGCTGTTTCTTCTTAAAGTTTCAATAAAATCAGTTTGATGACGATCTGACGCTGTAAATTACTGCATTAAACTGACTGAAGTAAAAGTATCAAAATGTACTTAAAGTATCAAAAATAAAAGTACTCATTATGCAGAAAGTTTTATATATTCCAAATATATTACTGGATTATTATTATTGATGCATTTATATTAGCAGAGTTTAATTTTCTAAAGATCGGGCTCATTTTAACTACTGAATATACTGTTATGACGTTTAATATTTACAAAAGTCTCATACCGAATTAATCAGGAAGAAATAACAGAAAATATGCAATTACACAACATAAATCAGATTAAATAGTTACTGAAGTCAAAGTGAACCTTCAGATGTGTCGTCTGATTAAAGCTCCTCTGAAGTAATCAGATTACTGCAGAATAAAGTAAAATTATCCAGCAAGTTAAAGCTTCTACTCAGCGACGAGAATTCAAGTATTACCAGGAAAAAAGTAAATAAAATTCCTCATTACGAAGCAGAAAGACCCGTCTGAGTGATATTATTATTATTATAATTATCATTATTATTATTATTATTATGACATATGCATTATTGTGAGTTTCTTAAGTTGCAGCTGGTCAAATTAATTTAATTTTAACAGGGTTTTTTGCATTATTTTTTGCTTTCGTCTGCAATGTTCACACATGATTTTATTTATTTACAAAATGAAACATCAAACAAATAATAATTATTCTTCAAATTTATTTCAGTAAATCCATACAAAGCTGACACAAACACAAACACAAAGAGAGGCGTCCGCCGCCGTTAATTATCTGTAGCAAAAAAAATGAAAAAGCAAAACGATCATAAGTTAGTTTGTGTATAAATATAACACAGAATATTCACCTAAATATAATTTAATAAGTCACAGAGCAGCAAAAGAACAAAGAAAACAGCTGTTTCAGGTGGAGGCTGGTCCAGGAGCCCGTAGACCTGGTCCTGGAGCCCGTAGACCTGGTCCTGGAGCCCGTGGACCTGGTCCTGGAGCCCTTAGACCTGGTCCTGGAGCCCTTAGACCTGGTCCTGGAGCTCATAGACCTGGTCCTGGAGCCCATAGACGTGGTCCTGGAGCCCTTAGACCTGGTCCTGGAGCTCATAGACCTGGTCCTGGAGCCCATAGATGTGGTCCTGGAGCCCTTAGACGTGGTCCTGGAGCCCATAGACCTGGTTCTGGAGCCCGTAGACCTGGTCCTGGAGCCTGTGGACCTGGTCCTGGAGCCCGTGGACCCGGTCCTGGAGCTCGTAGACCTGGTCCTGGAGCTCATAGACCTGGTCCTGGAGCCTGTGGACCTGGTCCTGGAGCTGTCAAATCAGGGTGGCGGTGCAGAGCAGCAGGGGCAGCAGCAGAGCGGCGGTCAGTGGCGTTCTCTGTGATCCACCTGAACACAAACAAGCTACATCAAGTCCTCTGATACATTCAGAAAAACATAAATAAATAAATACTTTATTTATTATCTGACATGCCCACTTTATGCTGATAACATGCTGTAAAAAGTGTTCTTGTGTCCTCTAGTGTGTCAATCTTTGTGTCTCCTGGGGTCCCTCAACAGTCCGTGAGCTGCATAAATCAGGTCTGAGTGTAAAGCTGAGACTCTTGACCTCTGACCTCAAGATATCTGAATATAAATGTGTTCTATTTGTACCCACAAGTCTCCTCTTTACAGACATGCCCACTTATGCAAATCAAACGTAGTTTACGGTAGAAATCATACAGGTTTTCTCACGAAGATAGCGAGAAAATGACATGCGGAGTTCCACAGGGCTCCATTCTGGGTCCTCTAACTCATTGGTACCAACCACAGTAACGTTCCAGGAGAAAGGCAGTAAATGTGTTGTTGTGTCCTCTTGTGTGTGAGTCTTTGTGCATCCTGGGGTCCTAAACAGTCTGTGAGCTGCATAAATCGGGTCTGAGTGTAAAGCTGAGACTCTTGTGGATTCAATGAGCCCAAAGTTCCAAAGCAGCAACTCAACACAAGACAGACATGCCCCCTTTACGCTGATACCTGCAGTCTGTAGACCTGATGTTTGATCGTTTATTAGCGGCGTGGTTGTGGACGACTCGCCTCCGTGCAGCAGCATCTTCTCGGTCACGGCCAGAGATCCGTTGTGCGGCGCCGGTTTGATGTGCAGCAGTTCACACATCAGAGGGTAGATGTGGATGCTGTCGAACGGCTCCGACAGGAAGTTCCTCTTGAAGTCGGGTCCGAAGGCCCTGAAGATGGTCTTCATGTCCATCTCCCCGTTGTGGTAGCCGTGGTCGCCTTTGTTGACGTAGACGATGAATCTCTGGTGGGGAACAAACGGGTGGAGCGACAGAGTTACATCAAACTGATATTAATCACTACAGCAAGGAGAGCAGCTCACTGTCTCTGCCTACCATTGACTAGAACAGGGGTGTCAAACTCAAATACACAGGGGGGCCAAAATTTAAAACTTGAATAAAATCGCGGGCCAACATTGATCAAATAAACCTTTTACCGGTGGGTCAGCTTTTATAGTACAATAATTATATAATAATTTGTTATTGCCTCGCGGGCCAGAGTTTGACACCCCTGGACTAGAAGCTAGACGCGGGTCTCCAAACTCTTGTTTTGTTCGACAGCCTCTTGCTCGGTCACTCTTTCCTTTTTTCTTCTCATTTTCTCCCATCACTTCTCCTCTAACGTGACGTCCGTTAACTACGATGGTGTTAAACATTAAATTCCCAACATGTTGCTGTTGTAACCTCCTCCACATTGGAAGGAGTTTAAAGGGACAGTTTTATAGGGATTTTGGACATTATGTTGTATGCTTTACTGCACATTCTTTACAGTATATATTTCTATAACATTCATTCACTGTATATATCCTATAGCATATTCAATTCATACCTGCACTATATTTATACACTGTGTTCATATGTAAATACCTTGCACTTATTCTGCACTTCTGGTTAGATGCTAAACTGCATTTCGTTGTCCTAGTACTTGTACTCTGTTCAATGACAATAAAGTTGAATCTAATCTAATCTAAAAAATGAAATACTTGCGAGTAGTGTAGTGGATGCAAAGTAATATTACGACTGTGTCATTGTGTTTACTGGCTTTTTTAAAGAAACAAAGTAGTGCCAAGTTAAGATTGTTTCTTCATTGTTTTGTGGTGGAATGGGAACCGTCAGTGAACACCTAGTTTTCTATTCTAGGATCAGAACCGGACAGAACTTGGACACCGGAGCTCAGAGAGTCAGCTGACAGCTTTACATTCACCACACTAATGACAAGTGTTGCTGTGATTATTCTCGAGGTCACAGCAGATTGTTTTATACACTAAGGTCCAGACTGAAGAAATGCCCTCACTGCAATGAACTTGCTACTACTGATGACTAACATCATCCCACATGAAGAAAACTGGACTCATTGAATCCACAAGAGTCTCAACTTAACACTGATACCCAGTTTATGTCATTCAGCCTGTTTAGGGACCTGAAATGGAACATCTGTACTACATGAGAAAAACTATGTGGTTTTTGCCTTAAACTGCATGTTATCATCATAAAGTAGGTATGTGTGTAAAGAGGAGACTTGTGGGAACACAGAGTTTTCATTTTCATTCAGATATTCAGATGAGGTCAGAGGTCACATGACCCCTTTTAAAAATCGCCAAAATAGCCTAACATTGCAGTGTTTTTTCGATAACTTCCCGACATGGTGTCCTTACTTGGGCTCTATAGATTCCTTAGATCTTCTAAGTTTCATATAATATCTTTAGTATAGTCCTAAAATTGAGCTCGCTACGCCCTCCAGAGGAAAAAAACTGTCAGGTTTGCCGATGGGACCTCTGAATAATAACTGGTGTCTGCTTGGAAGATTTCTAATAAATATCCAGTGGACAAATTCCTAACAGCTCATTCATGGGATTAGATCGTCTTAAAGATGTAAAAATGTTAGAAATCTTCTTAATAGGAGAATCAAACTGAGAGAATGACGGTTAAATCCCTCAACATGACTGAAAATTACGACCTGCTGTCAGTCGATTCTCAAGATTTCATAAAAGTAGAATGTGTAAACAAACAAGAAACATCTGCAGCTTTGAAAGTGAAAACAGGATCTGAAACATATTGAGGGTCTAAATCTGGAGACTCACAGAGTTCAGGTTGAATCCCAGATCTGCGACGACCACGATGGGAGGCAGCCGCTTGCTCTTGGCGAGGTGGAAGCTCTCCGGGAACTCGCTCTTCTTGTAGACGGTCAGATTGGGCGCCTTGGACAGAGCGTCGAACACTTCCTGCTCCTTCCCCGCCCGCGGCGTCAGGATGCCGAAGCCGCCGTAGTCCAGGATCTCGAAGCTGTTGAGCTGGATCAGGTTCAGATACTTGTTGAGGATGATCTCTTCCACCTGCGGACGCTTCTTCACCGTGGTCATGCCGTGGTCCGAGGAGATGATGACGTTCAGGCTGTCGTTCAGGTTGTTGCGTGCGATGGCCTCCCTCAGGTAGCCGATGGTGCGGTCGATCTGCCGGACGATCTTCTTCCTGTCCTCGGTTTCCGGCCCCTTGGCGTGGCCCACGTTGTCCGGCTCGCCGTAGTACAGCGTCACCAGGTCGAAGTCTTCCTCCGTGAACCAGCTCATCACCTGGTCGATGTTCTGCTGCCACTCCGTCTCGTTGTCGTCCTGGTGGCCGAACTCCTCCACCAGCGCCCGGTTGACCGCCTGGCCGCTGTAGTTAGCCCCGCCTCCCGGGAAATAGAAGGACCCGGTCTTTAGACCCTGAAACAACAAGAAACAGAGGAAACAAGTTGAAAATAAAACACAAATCTACAATCTTTTAGCTCCATTTTGGGTCTCCTCCATCTCCTGAGATAATAAATGTGTCCTCAAGGTTCACCAGCTAGTCTCTGATGGCTGAGCAGGTCGAGAACAGCAGCTTTTTTACTGCTTTTCCCCCTAAAATGACGATATGACAGCTGTGAGCTTGAACCAGGACAGGAAGACCCATCAGATTACTCCTAAAAAAACCCGTCTCACAAATTTTTGTGCAAATATCACGACTTCACACTTTCACATGATGCCAAAATCCAGCTCCTCTGCCTCTGACCCTCAGAGTCTCTACCACAGCTCTCATAGACCCCTATGAGAGTCTCAGGACATGGTTAAGTTCACAGCTGGAACAAATAGCTTTGGCTTGGTTGAATTTGTGCTCCGTCAGCACTTCTCTAAGGTTAGGACCAAACAGTTCCTGGTTGGGCTCTAAAAGAGTTTAAAGAGGAAATAAATGATGTAAATAGTGGAAGTGAAGTAGTTAGGAGGACGACGTGACTACAGGAAGTGACATAGTTCAGTAAAAACCTGATGCAGGAAGTTAAGAGATGTTTGAATCACATGCTGACCTTTGGCCTCACACGGGGCACCAACACTGATCTGATGGGAGACAGTTAAGGGCTTTTTATGGTCATTTTGTGTCATTTTACACCTTTTTGGTAATTATGCGTCTTTTTTAATTTTACGTCATTTTTAAAATAATTTTATGTGTTTTTTGGTCATTTTATATCTATTTTGGTAATTTCATGTCTTTTTTTTGGGTAATTTTACTTTTTTTCGGGTCATTTTGTGTCTTCTTTGTAATTTTGTGTCCTTTTTGTTAATTTTACGTCTTTTTGGATATTTTTGTCTTTTTGGGGTCATTGTAAAAATTATTTTGGTCATTTATGGGGTTTTTTAGCTCTCCTGGGTGAAAGTCCTTGGTTTGTTTGAATTTCAGAACAAATGAAACAAAAACAGACATGATTTAGATCTGGTTGGATGTTTTACCAGCTTCCTTCAGCCCAATGAAGAAAAATCTGTAGATGATCCTGTTTGGACACGGATCAATGAAATTTGAAACAACTATTATAACTGATAACTCACCTGGTTCTGAGCGGTGATCCAGAGCGGCAGAACTCCGTTGTCCCACCACTCAGATCTTTTCAGCGTCTGCTTGTGAGGAACTTTTAGGTTCGTTTCGGCATCAAACATCATGTTGTGGACGACTTCGTGGTCCTCCACCCAGCGGCCTGACAGACAGGAAACAACACGGATTAGGAAATTAAAATGTAGGAATTGATTTAAAAAAAAAAGAATCTGAGCTGAATTAATTTATTATAATATTGAACTTCATGACCTTAAACCTGGATTAAACTAGGTCCTCAGGGGGTTAAAGTTAAACCTTAGTGTCATAATGAACTCTGTGGTACCAAACATGTCATGGTGTCTCTTCAGGATCTGGCTAAATATTATTCTAGAGAGGAAAAAAGGCAAGTCTCCTCTTTACAGACATGCTGATGATACTTTATGCTGATGATATGCAGTTTTTCTTATTGTGTCCTCTTGCATGTGAATCTTTGTGCATCCTGGGGTCCCTAAACCGTCTGTGAGCTGCATAAATCGGGTCTGACTGGAAAGCTGAGACTCTTGTGGATTCAGTGAAACAAATTTCTGGTTCTGACTTTAGGGATTATTGAAAGGCCAAGGCCAGAAGTTCTAGAGGGTTCAGACCACTGACTGTATATAAATAATGGACGTAGTCATTGTGATGTTATCTTCTATTTTCTTCTAAATGGGGCCATTATTTACACTATTAACATCAGATTGTCTTGAAGAAGATTTTTTACTAGTGATTGAGACCATAGTGTTGTCCTGAAAAACATTTCTGAGGGAATAAATCAAGTGAGAAGTTTTCTCTTTTTGTATTGAAATGAATGGACCAAAATGCTCCTGCAGCCGTCAGCGCCCCCTGCTGGAGTCTCCGTAGAATGCAGCTGAAGGAACTTCCTGTTTGTCTCCCTGCTCAGACCAGGAGGTTGCCTCCTGGTTCATACACTAAAAGCAAATAGGTCATAAACCTTTCAGAGCTTTTTAAACCAATAAAAGGACCATAAATGAGCCGATGCAGAGACTTAATGATAGGTGTAATATGTTCTGTCTGTAGATGAATTCCGTTTCCTTTTCATAAAACAGATAAAAACCAATAAATACATCAAGTATAAACCATAAAATTGTGATAAGATAATAACACGCAACATAAAAGCCAGATTAAGAAGATTTCAGGTTTTTAGTTAACCCTTCTGTTATGTTTGTTTTTCAGGGACAGTATAATGTTTAATTATCCAAAAGTGTCAGAAAGCAAACAATCCCAATAAACATTGTTTATATTTATACATTAATAACTCCATTATTAACCATTTCAATATTTAGTGCACTGGTGTTATTTACGTCTCACAGATCAGGTTAAATGAGGATAATTCACTTGTTTTTCATTAAAAATGCACCTTAATTTTTTTTAATGTACATTGGATGTCCAGACCCTCAATAGTCACCTGATATCTGATGAGAGTTTAATTATAGAGCTGATATCTAGACATTTAACATGGTTTTATTGATGATGATTTCGGTTATTACCAATAAAACCATGTTATATATCATGTTAGATATCAGCTCTATAATTAAACTCTTATCAGCTATTTTTGTTATCATTATATTTGTACAAACAAATGAACCTTTACTTGTACCAGACATTAAAATGAACAAGAAAGCAGGAGAAAACAAGGGTGGTTTAATACTTAAAAATAAATAAATAAATATATATGTGTGTATATATATATATATATATATATTACATGGTGTGAACAGAGCGGTGGTTACCGGTGATGGTGGTGAAGTGTGACGGTGAGGTCATGGTGAGCATGGGCGGCGTGATGTACTTGGCCTTGACTCCGTCCTCCAGCAGCTGGTCCAGGTGCGGCGTGTCCACGTCCTGGTCGTAGTCCCACCTGAAGCCGTCGAAGGAGATCAGCAGCAGCTTGTTCCGCCCCAACGCCTTCCCCGCCGCCGCCGCCGCCTCATCGCTCGCCGGCTTCCCGTCGGCGCAGATCAGCGCGGAGACGAGCAGGAAGAGCTGCAGCCTTGTCTTCATCTCGGCTCTGAGTGACTCTGCTCACCTGGCCGTCCCTGCTCACCTGCAGCTGGTTAATCAGTCACCGTGATAGAGATCTGCTTATCTGCTGAAGGACGAGACCTTCGACTGGACAGAAACGGTCTTATCACTGATCGGTGATCAGTGGACCCGCTGATAGTCTGACTCACTTCTACCATGTTACCATGTACAGAGAGACAATCAGAGACAGGGACGTGTTGGGTCACCACACGCTGATAAAGTGTTCTTTCTCCTCTGAGTGTGTCTTTGTGCATCCTGGGGTCCCTAAACAGTCTGAGAGCTGCATAAATGGGGTCTGAGTGTAAAGCTGAGACTCTTGTGGATTCAATGAGCCCAAATGTCCATTTTTAAAGGGGTCCCTTGGCCGACAACCTCCAGATATCCATAAATTGGGTTCTATGTGTCCCCATGAGTCTCCTCTTTACAGACATGCCCACTTTATGCTGGTGACATGTAATGTGAGGCAGAAACCTGCAGTTTTCTTATGCAAAGGTGATATTTTTGCCGAAATTCACCGATTATAAGAGAGTCTTTGTGCATCCTGGGGTCCCTAAACAGTCTTTATGTGAGCTGCATAAATCGGGTCTGACTGGAGGACTCTTGTGCATACAGTAAGCACAAATGGTCTCTCAAAAAGTCTCCTCTTTACAGACATGCCCACTTATGCAAATCAAAAGTAATTTGCGTTAGAAATCTTACAGGTTTTCTCATGAAGATAACGAGCAAAAACGACATGTGGAGTTCCGCAGGGCTCCATTCTGGGTCCTCTAATTCATTGGTACCAACCACAATAACGTTCTAGGAGAAATGCAACGTTTATGGATGTCTCTTTCTTGGTAAAAGTATTTAATGACCTCATGGCTTCATCACATTCTCTTTCAATATCAGACAAATCAAAATTGCAATAAATACCAAAATGTTGTTGCTATTATAATCTTGTATGTTTGTCTACTTTAGCAGAAAATTTACTTTTTTCCCGAAATTCACATATCAGCATGAATTTGTTTTCAACCCGTTCCATTTTTTTATTGGTGGATTGAAATGGTTAGCTCAGTGTTTCAGCTCTGTTGTAGGAATTAATAATCAATGTCAACAATGATTTACAAAAAAAACCCCAAATAATAGTGTTGCAAAATATTACAAGTTGAATAACAAGAAGGAACGCCACATGGTGCTTTATTCTGATCTGAATCTGGAGTTGTGGAAACTTTCTGCTGCAGGTTTGTTTTGGGAACTAAATGTGATTGTAGTAGTTTCCAAGTTAAACCATTTTTTTTAAATGTTGAAATGTATGTAATTATCATTTTATACATAATTAAAATAATAATCATAATAAAAATAATATGATATAATATTGTAATAAAATAATATTTATTAATAATACTAATAATAATTTATAAAATTAAACAGAATTAACATAAGAAATAAATATTAAGAACAAAAATAAAAAAATAAAAATCTAGTAATGAATAAAATGTTTTATAATTATTATCAATTTATACATACTTTAAATAATAAAATAATATATTACAATATTGAAATAAATAATAATTAACATAATAAAATGTAGTGATTAAATAATAATAATAAATATTAATACAAATAAGTAAAACAACACCAATTTTCTAATCTATCCCTTTAAACTGAGCTGAAGTTTTCTGAGGATCTGGATCAGTTTTTTTTAATGTAAAAAAGGAATAAATGATAATAAACAATTATTTACAAAATTAAATAATAGTGTTGCAAAATATTACAAATTTTATAACGAGAAGGAACGCCACATGGTGCTTTTTTCCTCATCTAAATCTGAGTTCTGGAAACTTCCTGCTGCAGGTTTGTTGAGAACTAAATGAAATGTGAAGAAGTCAAGGTCGACTTGCTGTTTCAAGGACTTTCAGCCACTTCTCAAGGTCGTCAGCTCTGATCACATGAGTCAAGATTTTAATCTGTAAAATGTTTTTAAAGTCTGAAATGTTTTAGGTTTCGTCTCAGACCTTGAAAAGAATGATATTTAATTAATAATGTTTAATATTTTTGTCCAAGTTTTCACAGTTGATTCTGAACTAATTCACACTTTATATATATAAGTAAATAAATAATGGTGAGCTGTTGATCCTGTGATGTTTATCTGATCTTAATATGACGACGCTAATAAAACTTCATGACTCATCAAATTGTTTTATAATCATGTGAAGGACAGATAAACTGCAGACTCACACGAGACACTTTTTATCTTTTTACTCATTTAGTCAGCGTTGACAGTAATGTTCCACTTCATTTATATTTCTTCTTCTTTAACCCATAACAACCCAAACTATTTATCCTTAAAGGAACATTATGAGGGATCTACCACAGACCACAGAGAACACATTTATGATGGGTTTTAAAATAAATTCTACCTCGAAATGTCAAAGATTTGTGATGTGACATGTATTTGATACAATGGCCGTTTATGGTATTTATGTTTATGATATTTCTTATTTTTAAATAAATAAACTCAACACATTTTCTGCTTACAGAAACACAAATGTGCCTTTTTCTCTTCATCTCCACATTATTTATCAAACATGTGACAGGATAGGATTATTTTTTGTTTATATTTGGTCAAATGTACTTTCAACTGAACAGCAGAGCATATATATATATATATATATATATATATTAATTTAAAATAATTTAAACAGTGAAAATAATTGAGTGGCCTATTACCATTTTTGTTATTGTGACAAATACACATCAGGTTTTAGATTTTTAGGTTAAAAACCCGATGTGACGTATACGTCACAACGATATATTTTTCCTCACTTGTTTTATATTAATTTGTTCAGGAAATATGGTCAAAACAGGTTAAATGCAATACAGGACATTAACGGATTAGAATAATTGTTAAATGGGTTTAAACTTCGCCTAGTAACAAAAAATAAGCTTTTTGAAATTAGCTAATTTTTCGCATTTCGCAGAAACATTTTGGAGACGTCACTTCCTGTCAGTCACATGACCACCACACCAGGGTGTTGAGTTTACGTCTCTTAGGGATTTAATGAGTTAAATGAAGCATAAAGCTGAATATGGGAGATTATAGAAGATTTAAAGGGTTTGTTACATGCATGTCACCATAGGTTCTTATGGGTTAAATTGTCGATTCTTTTATATTTCTTGTTATTTTATTGATGCTTCTTTCTGTTTTTACTGCTGAAACACTGAAAACTTCCCCGTTATGGGACTAATAAAGGAATATCTTATCTTATTATTATTCAAACTGGAAAATTCAGCTGGTCAAGCTGCAAAAATCCACATGTAAATAAAATAATAAATGTAAAATTCTTCCTTTTCATGCAGCCTCCCTTTATCTCACGCTGACACACAGAATAATAAATATGACGACATGCAGTCGGTGGAATGATCCCTGAGAACTCCACCTTAACGTTATAATTCATTAATAAATAACTCACTCCATATAAGTTTTGCATATTATTCCACATACTATCCCCAACTAAAGCACCATAAAACCTGAGAGTCTTTGTTCTGTTCTTCTGCTTTAAACAGTTTCTCTTTTGTTTCCGTCTGATCAAACAACCTGTAGAACCTGCCGTCTGTATTTTATTTCTCCTCATCAGGACTCTGAACATCAGACTGAGAGATAAACAATATCATTTAATATACTGTAAACGTGTGAGGAAAGGGACAACTGATAGTGATTTCTAAGGAATTATTTAAATAATTTAAATCAAAAATCATTTTGTTTTAAAAAAAAATATTTTTTTTTAAAGTGTTGAAAATGTTTTATTTTATTACATTTTTATTGTAGAAAAATAAGCCCATTAAATTTATATTTGTTGAAATATGTTCCCCACAAAAAAAATCGCAGTTTTAAAGTAAAACCATTTATTTTATGTGTTAAAATTATTTAATTTTGTTACATTTTTAATGTAAAAAAAAAAAAAATATTAGCAAATGCTTCAAAATTAAAGCAGGCTCAAACTATTTCCTTTTTTTTAAATATTTTCTAAAAAATAATCATATTGTTTTCAAGTAAGACCTTTTTTTTAAAAGTGTTAAAATTGTTAAATTTTATTACATTATTACTGCAAAATAAAAATAAGCAAAATTAGCCAATCAAGTTCAATTTGTTTAAATATTTTCCCCACAAAAATCGTGTTGCTTTCAAACTGAACCAGTTTAGTTTATTTCATTTAAATTATCTTATTCATTTACATATTTTATTTTTTATTATTACAACTAATTAAACGCGCGTCTCTTATTTTGATGGGACGGAGACACCGGAAGCAGCTGTGATGTTGGAGGAGTACTTCCGGCGCACAGCAGGTCATGTGGCTCACGTTTTGTTGTGAAGTCCTTGACTGAAATTTACCTCAAAATGCGATAAAATATCTTGAAAATCACAGATTATTGATCCCGTTTTTCTAACCGGATTCTCTTTGATCTTCTGACGGAGGAGCCGGTTTGATCCGGATCATCTGAGCTGGTAAATAAAGAGTTAAACACCAGGTAACCTCTGATAGTTAGCCGTTAGCTGTTAGCCACACAGGCTACAAACATACATTAAATATGATTTAATTTACCTTAAATATGATTTAATAATCACTAAATTCTGGATGTAGTTACAGGAACGAAGGTAACACCAGACTCCGTTTAGAAAATCTGATATTTTAGAGTTTCTTGCTCACCAGAAAGTCATAAAGGAGAAAATAACCATAATAAAGACAATAAATTATTAATCAGATGTCACTTTATACTTCGGCATGCTTTTGTTTCCTTAAAATGACCAAAAAAAAGACATAAAATGGCACAAAAACCCGGACAATTAGCAAAAAAAAGATACAAAATGACCCAAAAAGATTCTCCTGTAATCTCCCAACCAAAAGATCTGAATATGAGGAAAACAATTATAATATATTTTTGAGCCGAATTGACCCAGAGGAACATTTCAAGTCTTTTAATAGTGTTTTGTCTGTTTTGTTGCAGGAATGTCCTGGCTGTGGAGTGTCCGACCCGTCCTGACGTCACTGTTAACAGGTGAGTTCCTGTAAACAACTTTTAGATTCAGACGACCAGTTTGGACGTTTTTGAAAATGTAAATAAAACAGAATCTCCAGCTACTGAAGAGAAACGTGTCTGTTCTCTGTTCTCGTAATTAAAGCTCTGCACACAGTGGCTCTCATTTATCAGACCAGCGTACCACAGAAAGTGAGCGTAAAATGTTGTTGTGGATTTTTTTTTTATGATGCCAAACAAAACCAGTTAGTTGTTGCAGCTGTTGGACGTCAGCGTTTCACTTTCTGACTCTGAGAAATTCCTCTTCTCTTGGGATGCAAAAGTGCTAAAAAGAGATGCAAGCCTATGAAAAAAGATGCAAAATTACTAAAAAGAGATGCAAATCTACGTAAAAAAGATGCAAAACTCCAAAAAAGAGAGGCAAACCTATGTAAAAAAAAAAAAAGGTGCAACATTACATAAAAGAGATGCAACATTACAAAAAAGAGATGCAAACCTATGTAAAAAAGAGGCAAAATTACTAAAGAGGGATGCAAACATATTTTTAAAAAGATGCAACGTTACAAAAAAGAGATGCAAACCTATTTAAAAAAAGATGCAAAACTGCTAAAAAGAGATGCAAACCTATGTAAAAGAGGCAAAATTACTAAAAAGAGATGCAAACATATTTTTAAAAAGATGCAACGTTACTAAAAAGAGATGCAAACCTATGAAAAAAGATCCAACATTACAAAAAAGAGATGCAAACCTATGAAAAAAAGATCCAACATTACAAAAAAGAGATGCAAACCTATGTAAAAAAAGATACATTACAAAAAAGAGATGCAAACCTATGTAAAATAAAGATGCAAAACTGCTAAAATAGAGATGCAAACCTATGTAAAAAAAAAAAGTTGTAAGAGGAAATATACGCTCAGATCTGCGCTGGTTTCTCCGCTCGTTTGATGAATGAGGGCCACTGTGTTTTGTATCAGACATTAAATGTAATTGAGACATTTTAAAATGTTGTATCTTTGAATATTAAACGTGTAAACCTGTTGCAGCGTCCCAGCATGCCTCAGCGTGGTCGCGTCCCGTCGTCTCCAGGACGATGGCGACCCTGAACCAGATGCACCGCCAGGGGAAACCCAAAGTTCCTCCCAAAGGGGTCAGCGCCACGTTCGGCCGCCCGCAGCTGAAGGCCGTCGTCCTGAAGACCATGATCCGCAAACCCAAGAAGCCCAACTCGGCCAACAGGAAGTGCGCCCGCGTGCGTCTGTCCAACGGGAAGGAGGCGGTGGCGTTCATCCCCGGAGAGGGACACAACCTGCAGGAGCACAACGTGGTGCTGGTGGAGGGGGGCCGCACCCAGGACCTGCCCGGGGTCAAACTCAAGGTGGTCCGCGGAAAATATGACTGTGCTCACGTGGTGAAGAAGAAACAGTAGAACCAGTAGAACCAGGAAACAGGATGTGTGTTTGATAGAGTCGTTGTTTAATAAATTCATGTCGTCTTTATTTGTCTGCAAAGTCACATTTTATTGTCAGAGAAACTTTGTGACGCCACAAAACTGGTTCGTCCAAAAAAAGACACAAAATTAGTAATAAACTACATAAAATGTCCAAAAAAGACACAAAATTAGCGATAAACTATGTAAAATGTCCAAAAAAAGACACAAATTAGCAATAAACTATGTAAAATGTCCAAAAAAAGACATAAAATTAGCAATAAACTATGTAAAATGTCAAAAAAGACATAAAATTAGTAATAAACTACGTAAAATGCCAAAAAAAGACACAAAATTAGTAATAAACTACGTAAAATGTCAAAAAGGACATAAAATTAGTAATAAACTACGTAAAATGTCAAAAAAAGACACAAAATTAGCAATAAACTATGTAAAATGTAAAAAAAAAAGACAAAATTAGCAATAAACTACGTAAAATGTCAAAAAAAGACACAAAATTAGCAATAAACTATGTAAAATGTCCAAAAAAAGACACAAAATTAGTAATAAACTACGTAAAATGCCAAAAAAAGACACAAAATTAGTAATAAACTACGTAAAATGTCAAAAAAAGACACAAAATTAGCAATAAACTATGTAAAATGTCCAAAAAAAGACATAAAATTAGCAATAAACTATGTAAAATGTCAAAAAAGACATAAAATTAGTAATAAACTACGTAAAATGCCAAAAAAAGACACAAAATTAGCAATAAACTATGTAAAATGTCCAAAAAAAGACATAAAATTAGTAATAAACTGTAAAATGTCAAAAAGGACATAAAATTAGCAATAAACTATGTAAAATGTTCAAAAAAAGACAAAATTAGCAATAAGCCACGTAAAATGTAAAAAAACAGACAATTGGCAAAAAAGACACAAAATTTATAATAAAAAAGAAACTACACAAAATGAACCAAAAAAAGATACAATATTACCAATGAAAGACAAAAATTTCCAAATAAGTGGATGTGTGTTTGATGGAGTCGTTGTTTAATAAATTCATGTCGTCTTTATTTGTCTGCAAAGTCACATTTTTTTGTCAGACGTCAGAGAAACTTTGTGATGCCACAAAGACTGGTTCGTCCAAAAAAGACACAAAATTAGCAATAAGCCACGTAAAATGTAAAAAAACAGCCAATTGGCAAAAAAGATACAAAATTACTAAATACCTTAAAATTAGTAAAAAAAAGACACAAAATTAATAATAAAAAAAGAAACTGCATAAAATGAACTAAAAAAGATACAAAATTACCAAATAACATAAATGAGTAAAAAAAAGACACATAATTAGTAAAACATTTTTTTTTTAAAAACTACGTAAAATGTCCAAAAAAAGACACAAATTTAGTAATAAACTTTGTAAAATGTCCCACAAATACACAAAATTGGCAATAAACTACATAAAATGTCTAAAAAAAGACAAAATTTGCAATAAACTGAAAAATGAGTAAAAAAGACAAAATTAGTTTAAAAAAAGAAACTAAAATGACAAAAAAATGTAACATTACCAAAGACACAAAATGACCAAAAACAACGTAAAATGAATAAAAAAAGAAAACAACTTTAGAAAAAACTATGTAAAATGACCAAAAAAGACATAAAATGGCATAAAAAACCCAATTACCAAAAAAGATTCAAAATGACAATATAACACAGATAATTGAGTAAAAAAAGACACACAATTAGCACAAAAACATAGGTAAAAAACTAATACAACTAAATCAATTTTGTTGCTAATTTTTGACATATCCAAGACTCTAATCACCACCAAAACCCTCGGCTCCATAATATTTATTATATGGGGGAAAAATTCCTTTTTTGTGTTTCTTTGGAAGAAATTATGGAAAACTTAAAATATATAAACTGTCATATAAAGGGTTAAAATTCTGAAAATGATTTAATGTTTGGTAGTTTTGAACAAGTCTGAAGTTGTTTAAGAGACTTATGAAAAAAATCTGAAAAAAATATTGATGTATGGTGATTTAATATCAGTTTTAGTGTGCGTGGCCTTTTGGCCACGAGGATCAGCAGAGGGCAGTAAAGAACAAGGTTATTATAGTAATAGAAATAACAACAGATAGAACTGAAAAAACATTTTCCTTCACTGAAATAAAAGTAAAAACTAGAGTTTTAAAAAAAAATGATTAACTAACTGAAACTGAATTTTGTGGTTACAAAACTAACTTAAACTAACTAAAATTAAAGTAGAAATTCTCTTCGTTTTTGTCAACTTTTTTCATCCGTAAACCTTTTTGGTTGATATGAAATCTATTTCATCTATCTGGTTTTATGACTTAATAAACTTATTGGGGCTGAGATGGATCAGACAAAGGAAATAAAGATTAAACAATAAACATTTATTGTGACCTTTTTTTAATCTGGCACCCAACAAATACCCCATTACAAAAAAAATAAAAACAAATTAAAACTAGCAAACACTCTAAAAACTAACTAAAACTAACTGAATTTGAAATCACAACGAAATTAAAACTAAAACTGATGAAAAATCCAAAACTATTATAACTTTGGTGAGGAGGAGGAGGGCATAAAGGGTTGAATCATACTGTATATAAATAAATATATTAATTAATGAATATTAAATATGATCATATCATAATTCCCCCAGCAGTAATTAGTGTTGTTGCAGTTCCTCCTCCGTCCTGCGGCGGCAGCACTGAGCTCAGAGCGGCGCGCTGCGGAGCGAGCAAGACGTCTGATTCTACCCTAGAATCCAGCTGCGGATCAGCGGAATAAACTCATTTTTCCGCCCGTTACCGGAGCCTGACATCCGCCTGAACAATCCTGACAGGCCGCTGAAAGCTTCCTCTCTCCTCTGGTGGGTTTAATATCCCCATTATTATCATCTTTAACCATTTTTATGACCGTTAAACGGCAGATGTTCGTGTTTCTCTGATGCTGACATCCGGGGCTCTGTGACGTAGGATGACGTAGCATCAAGGCTAGGCTAAGTTAGCATGGTTAGCTTCCCGTGAAGCCACAGAGCGAGCACCGTCCGCTGCGGGATGATTTAAACCACTCAGCCGGTGGTTTGTACCGTCTTTACCTCCTCCGGTGACCGCTCCTCTCCCAGACACACCGCCACGCTACGTGTCGGTGTGTTTCGGTTAACGTTTGAGTCTACGGTTAGCCAGCTAGCTGTAAACGTTAGCGTCCTCTTAGCGTTGATTAATGTAACGGCTGTTCTTGTCTCTGATTGGCTGAAGCGCCTCTTCGGTTAACGCTGAGTCACTGCCGTTCTCGGCTCTGATTGGCTGAAGCGCCTCTTCGATTAACGCTGGGTAACGGCCGTTCTCGGCTCTGATTGGCTGTAGCGCCTCACCGATGAACGCTGTAACGGCTCGTTCATTTACACCAAATACATCAAAAACTGATATCTGAAGTATTAACTCACTGATTAATTTAACCATCTGAACCCCAAAGAGACGGTTCAGGGGTCAATTTTTGGTCTTTTTACGTTTTTCTCTGTGTCTTTGTGTTTCACTGCAACATATAATATATATACATACATACATAAATACATACATATATATTCCCAAATGCACACAAGTGTCAGGAATGTTGTAAAAACAAACATGCACAAAATGACAAAAAAGTATATGAAATAATTGTTTTTTAAAAAGATTCAAAGTTACTAAAGAAAGACACGAAATGACCAAATAACTACGTAAAATGAGTACAAAAAACACAAAATTGGCAAAAAAAAACCTATCTAAAATGACCAAAAAAGATACAAAATGTCCAAAAAATAAAGATCACCCACCTCACAGGCAATTGCAAAAGAAAAAACCCAAAATGACCAAATAACAACATAAAACGAGTAAAAAAAAACACATAATTAGTAAGTAAGTAAGTTTAGTAAAAAACAGAAAAATAAATAATTAACAAAAAACTACGTAAAAATGACCACAAAATGACAAAAGAATGGAAATTGACACAAAAAAAGCCAGTTAAGTTACCAAAAAATACTTTAAATTACAACAAAAAAAAGTTTGATTGAAAATATTGAACTGTTGTCATGTTTCCAGCCTCTCCTGTCCTCTCCCCTCTGCTCTGTGTAAACAGCCTCTCCTGTCCTCTCCTCTCTACTCTGTGTAAACAGCCTCTCCTGTCCTCTCCTCTCTGCTCTGTGTAAACAGCCTCTCCTGTCCTCTCCTCTCTGCTCTGTGTAAACAGCCTCTCCTGTCCTCTCCTCTCTGCTCTGTGTAAACAGCCTCTCCTGTCCTCTCCTCTCTGCTCTGTGTAAACAGCCTCTCCTGTCCTCTCCTCTCTGCTCTGTGTAAACAGCCTCTCCTGTCCTCTCCTCTCTGCTCTGTGTAAACAGCCTCTCCTGTCCTCTCCTCTCAGCTCTGTGTAAACAGCGTCTCTCTGTCTGTGTCAGACGTCCTGAGGAGACGAGCAGGACATGAGGAGATGAGTGGAGAGGAAGTGGAACCAGAGCCGAGGGGAGAGGACAGGCAGCAGCTCCCTGCTGAAGGTCAGGCCTCGTTTCTTTCTCTGCAGCTCACGTTGTTTTATTATCAGTTCATCTGCACGTCGTTTTCTGGATCAATCCACTAAACGATGGTTGCAGCTCGACACTTTGGGGGTTTGTCCGGATTAAACAAGATGTTAATCAGGGAACATAAATTATTTTGATATATAATGTTTTGTCTTTTTTGTAATTTTGTGTCTTTTCGTCGTTTTTGGTCATTTTGTGTCTTTTTTTTGTAATTTTGTGGCAGTTTGGGGGTAATTTTGTGTCCTTTTTGGTCATTTTGTGTCTTTTTTCGTTGTTTTTGGTTATTTTGTGGCTTTTTGAAAAATAATTTTTGTGTCCCATTTGGTCTTTTTTTGGTCATTTTGTGTCTTTTTGTAATTTTGTGTCTTTTTCAGTCATGTTTTGGGTAAATTTTGTGTCCTTATTGGTAATTTTGTGTATTGTCTCCTGTGTCCTGTAGAATGGTTTTGTTATTAAATGTATAATTCTTGAGATATTAAAGTCAGTAACGTTTCCTTCAGGAGCGTCTGAGTCACCTGATGAAGCTGTTGATCTGAGCGGCGTTCAGTCGTCGGGGCGCCACGTCTGTCCCGTGTGCAGCCGGGAGTTCTCGCGCCCGTCCCGGCTGGCCGACCACGTGGCCACGCACTCCGGCGTGAAGCCTCACAGCTGCTCCGTGTGCGGGAAGCGCTTCACCAAGAAGATCAACGTGGCGGTGCACCAGCGCGTCCACACCGGCGAGAAGCCGTACTCGTGTCCGGAGTGCGGGGCGAGCTACGCCCAGCCGGGCTGCCTGCGCCGCCACCGCCTCCGCCACGCCGCCGAGAAGCCGCACCAGTGCTCCGTGTGCGGCCGCGGCTTCCTGCAGCGCCGCTACCTGGTGCAGCACGAGAGGAGCCACACCGGAGAGAAACCGTTCGGCTGCTCCCTCTGCCCCAAACGCTTCGCCTCCAGGACGGGGCTCAGCGAGCACCAGAGGAGCCACCAGGAGGAGAAACTCTACCGCTGCTCCTTCTGCCAGAAGCTCTTCTCCACGCCGTCCTCCTTCAGGGACCACGTCAGGATCCACACCGGACAGAAACCACACCGCTGCTCCCTCTGCGGGAAGAGCTTCAACCGGCCCGGCCTGCTGACCAAACACCTGCAGAGACACGCCGAGCAGAGACACCTGGGACCACCCGAGACCTCAGACCACCAGGTGAGACTATACCAGACCAGGTGAGGCTATACCAGACCAGGTGAGACACTCATCAGACCACCTGAGACCTCAGACTACCAGGTGAGACTATACCAGACCAGGTGAGACTATACCAGACCAGGTGAGACTAAACCAGACCAGGTGAGACTATATCGGTCCAGGTGAGACTATACCAGTCCAGGTGAGACTATACCAGTCCAGGTGAGACACTCATCAGACCAGGTGAGACCTCAGACCACCAGGTGAGACTATACCAGACCAGGTGAGACTATACCAGACCAGGTGAGACTATACCAGACCAGGTGAGACTATACCAGTCCAGGTGAGACACTCATCAGACCACCCGAGACCTCAGACCACCAGGTGAGACTATATAAGTCCAGGTGAGACTCATGTCAGACCAGGTGAGACACTTTATCTGAAATACAGAAAGAAATGACTTTTAGAATTAAATTTTATTTTTATTTTTGCATTTATTTTGACAGTATTTGATTAATCATTTATTATTTTTCCTTTTAATTTTTTGGTCATTTTGTGTCTTTTTCTGTCATTTTTTGGTAATTTTTGTGTCTTTTTTGGTAATTTTGTCCTTTTTGGTAATTTTGTGTCGTATTTTTTGGTATTTTTTCATGTTTTTTTGGGGGTTTTTTTGTTGTAAATTTGTGTCTTTTTTTTAGTCGTTTTGTGTAATTCTTTGTCTTTTTTGGTCATTTTTGTGTCTTTTTAGGTAATTTTTTTTAATTTTTGTGTCCTTTTGGGTCATTTTTTGTTCATTTGGTCATTTTTTGTTCATTTTGATCATTTTTTGGTCATTTTGTATCTTTTTTTGTCATTTTGTGTAATTTTATTTTCATTTTAATGGCATATTCCATTATTCATTGAGTTAATTATGTATTTAATTTAGTGTGTTTTATTTTGGCATAAAATCATTTCTGGGAATATTTAAGGCTGAAACTTTACATTGTAATTGACAGGAAATAACCTGTTATTGACATTTTATTCTAGTTCTCATCAGGCTCCACATGCAAACAAACCTTATGATGACTTATGATAAAAATTAAACATAAAATGTAAAATTTTAAAAGCTGAATTCTGCAGAAAGCTGGAGACAATCTGAATGATCTATAGAGTCTCTTGTTTTGTCCCTCATGGTGTTTATGTTTGTTTGTTTGTTTGTTTGTTTGTCAGGAGGAGGCGGCGTGCCGCTGCTACCTCTGCCACAAAGACTTCTCCAGCGGCGAGAAGCTGCAGCAGCACCTGGCGCTCCACCAGAGGGCGCTCTCCTTCTGCTGCGACATCTGCGGCCGCGGTTTCTCCCGCGGCTCCCGTCTGAAGGAGCACGTCCGCTCCCACACCGGAGAGAGACCGTTCCAGTGCGACGTCTGCAAGAAACGCTTCTCCTCCCAGAGAGTCTTCAGGAAGCACCAGCAGATCCACAGCCGGGCCGGGCGCCACGGCAACGCCACCGCCGCCGCCACCACAACCGACGGCGGCGCCACGACGACCGACGGCGGCGCCACCACGACCGACGGCGGCGCCACGACGACCGACGGCGGCGCCACGCTGCTGCACACAGACGACCAGGTGAGTCAGTGAGGGAGCTGATTGATCCATCAACAGGAAATAACCTGCAACTATTTTAATCATCTCATATCTAATCATCATTTAATCATTTGAAATATGTTTTTTTGCAGAAATTAACATTCAGGGCACTTGGAAAAGTGTTTATATATAATTTTTTGAGTCATTTTGAGGCTTTTTTTTGTAGTGTTGTGACTTTTTGGTAATTTTTGAGATTTGTTTTGTCTTTTTTGTGGTAATGTTGTGGCTCTTTGGGGTTTTTTTTGGTAATTTTGTGTATTTTTTTTGAGGGGGGGTGGTAATTTGTGGCTGTTTGGGGAATTTTGTGGGGGTTTTTGTAATTCTGAGGTTATTTTGTGACGTTTTTTTGGCTTTTTTGTAATTTTGTGGCTTTTGGTAGTTTTTTGGAAATGTTGTGGCTTTTTTGTAATTTTTGGGAAAATGTGTAATTTGTGGTTGTTTTGGGAATTTTGTGGTTATATTGTGATTTTTTTTGTCTGTTTTTGGGGCAATTTTGTGACTTTTGGATTTTTTTTGCAAATTTTGTGTCTTTTCTGTCATTTTTGGGAATGTGGCTTTTTTGAAATTTTGTGTTTTTTTTTTAATGTTTGGAAATTTTGTGCCTTTTTGGTATTTTTTGGAAAAATTTTGTCTTTTTGGAAAAAAAAAAATTGGTAATTTGTGGCTGTTTTTGGAATTTTGTGGGGGGTTTTGGCTAATTTTGTGGTTATTTTGTGACTTTTTTGTTCTTTTTGGCTCATTTTGTGGCTTTTGGTGATTTTTTGGTAATTTTGTATCTGCAGCTCTTTATATATTTATATAGATTTTATATATGTTGCGGTGCTTGTTGGGGTTCGGAGAGTTAAACTGCTGCTGTTTGTCACAGAAAGCAGAGCAGCAGCTCCACAACACACACCATGATGAAGACGATGAAGAGGAGCAGAAGGAGCAGAAGGAGGTGCTCCACAGCTGCTCCGTCTGCACCAAGAGCTTCAGCAGCGCCGGCAGCCTGCGGAGCCACCAGGGGACCCACCGGACCCCCAGACCCCACGCCTGCTCCCTCTGCCCCAAGAGCTTCCTGAGGCCCGGCCTGCTGCACAAACACATGAGGGTCCACAGCGGGGACGGGGTCCACAGCAGGGACGGGGTCCACAGCGGGGACGGGGTCCCCACCAGGGACGGGGTCCACAGCGGGGACGGGGTCCACAGCAGGGACGGGGTCCCCACCAGGGACGGGGTCCACAGCGGGGACGGGGTCCACATCGGGGACGGGGTCCCCACATGGACCAACGACAAGGTGAGAACTTCCCTTTATCCATCAGAGATGGATCCTGTTTATCATAGAAAGAAACTGTAAAAACAGACGTTATCGTCAGAGTTTCTACTTTCCGACGGTCCTTGAACGGATCATCGTTCTAAAAAGTGTCCGTTACTTGTGTTAAATGTTGATATTAGTGTCAGAATCTCTTTATTCTCCATGTGTCATTAAAATAAACCAGATCCTGTTAAAACATTAAATTCTGTTACACAGAGCAGAGAGGAGAGGACAGGAGAGGCTGTTTACACAGAGCTGAGAGGAGAGGACAGGAGAGGCTGTTTACACAGAGCAGAGAGGAGAGGACAGGAGAGGCTGTTTACACAGAGCAGAGAGGAGAGGACAGGAGAGGCTGGAAACATGACAATACTTCAATATGAAAAGAAAACTGTTTTTCTTTTGTCATTTTGAGTCTTCATTGGTAATTTTGTGGAGTTTTATTGTCATTTTACATCTTTTTGTGGTCGTTATATGTTGTTGCTTGTCAATTGTGTGGTTTCTTTTGGTAATTTTGTGTCATTTTTGCTCATTTTACAAATTCATTTTGGTAATTTTTTGTATTTGTTGCTCATTTTACTTTAATTTAATTTTTTAATTTAACTAATTTTTTAAAATCTTTTTTGGAAATTGTGTGTCTTTTTGGTCATTTTACATAGTTATTTGGGTTTTTTTTTGGTCAATTCGTATCTTTTTGGTCATTTTGTGTTTTATTTTTATTAGATTCAGGACACTTTTAGACACTTAAAATATAATTTATCAGAGAACTTCAACTTTTTTTCTGGTTTCTGTCATTCTAACTGTGTTTTTCTGCATAAAGACTGTTTGAGCTGTTCTGATTCCACAGAGCTGCAGGACTTATAGATTAATGAGAGTTTATATATTTTGCAGGAGTTGTGTCTCAACATAAAGACTGAAGAGGAGGACGAAGGCCAGAAGGATCAGGTGAGACGTTCAGATTGAATCGTTTGAATCATCATGTGAGGCGGCTGAAAGCTCCAGAAGAGCCACTAAATGGACTTCCTGTCTCCAGGACTCTTCAGGACTCTGTGCTGAGTCGGGACGGCCGGAGGACGAGGACGCCGTCAGCGGCCTGATCAACTCTGACGGAGAGGAGGAGGACTGGAGGCCTCGGATACACGGTACCTTTAAATACTGTTCATGAGTTAAAAACTGAAGATTATATGAAGAAAAACAGCATCAAGGTACCAAGAGTTTCATGGTTCTATGGACTTTACACTGATGTTCTGTTATAAGTCATTTTAATATACACAGGTTCATAATCACACTGGTTAAGAGTCATGACTTGATAAATAAAGTCAATAAAAAGGAAACATTTGCTCTGAAAAATCAAACATACTGCAAGCATTGGAGATTATTTTATTCAGTTTTAATGTTTTCTGCATTTTAAGTGTTTTTTTTATCTACAAAAAAATATTTACATGAACTAAATCTATTTTATGCAGGTAGTTTTAGTTTTGTTTAATCTGTAAAAACAGATTATTATTATTGTTATTATCGTCAGAGTTTGAACTTTCTGACGTTTCCTCACAGAGATTCTGGAGTTTTTTTGTTTCTCTCAGCAGCCAGAAAATGTTTTCAGTCTTTCTATGACCAAAATAGACAGAAAGTTACAAAAAAAGCCACAAAATAACCAAAAAAGACACAAAGTTACCAAAAAATGACAGGGGAAAAAAAGTGTCTTTTTGGTTATTTTGTGACTTTTTTGGTATTTATTTATTCATTTTTTTAAATGGTAATTTTGTGGCATTTTTGTAATTTTTTTGGTAATTTTGTGGCATTTTTTGGTTATAAAAAGTGACCGTTACTTGTGTTAAACTGTAGATATTCCTGTCAGAATCTCTTTGTTCTCCATGTGTTACAACCTTTAGTTTGTGTCTATCTGATTCTCTCTCTGTGTCTCTGACAGACGGAGGCGGAGGCGGCGGAGGCGGCGGCGGAGGCGGCGGTGGCGGCGGCTCGGAGGCGGAGGCGTGCGGCGGCGGGAAGCGGAGCCACCGCTGCCCCGTGTGCGGCCGCGACTGCTTCAAGGCGTCGGCGCTGCAGAAACACCTGCGGATCCACTCGGGGGAGCGGCCCTTCACCTGCCCCACCTGCAGGAAGAGCTTCACCCAGCAGGTCCACATGACGGAGCACCAGAGGATCCACACCGGGGAGAAACCCTACACCTGCCCCGCCTGCAGCAAGAGCTTCACCTTCTCCAGCGCGCTGCGGCGCCACCAGCGGCTGCACGCCGACGCCCGGCCGTACCAGTGCGCCGTGTGCCAGAAGAGCTTCAAGCAGCAGAGCGCCCTGCGGAGCCACCAGCTCACCCACTCGGGGGTCCGCCACCACTGCCCCACCTGCTCCAAGAGCTTCAGCCGCGCCCTGGAGCTCAGCTACCACGTGGACGTCCACTCCGACGCCCGGCCCTACTTCTGCTCCGTCTGCAGGAAGAACCTGAGCGGAGCGCGCATCTTCCAGAAACACATGAAGAAGCACGAGAAGCAGAGCACGCCGCTGCCGCTGGTCAGAGCGCGGCAGACCCACGCCGACAGCTGCAACACCTGAACACACCTGAACACACCTGAACACACCTGAACACACCTGAACCACACCTGAACACACCTGAAACACACCATGAGACACGCAGACAGCTGAACCACACCTGAACACACCTGAACACACCTGAACCACACCTGAACCCACCTGAACCCACCTGAACCACACCTGAACACACCTGAACCAGACTTGAACACACCTGAACCCACCTGAACACACCTGAACCACACCTGACCCAGACCTGAACACACCTGAACCACACCTAAACCAGACCTGATCACACCTGAACACACCTGAACACACCTGAACCAGACCTGAACACACCTGAACCACACCTAAACCAGACCTGATCACACCTGAACACACCTGAACACACCTGAACCAGACCTGAACACACCTGAACCACACCTGACCCAGACCTGAACACACCTGAACCACACCTGAACACACCTGAACCACACCTGACCCAGACCTGAACACACCTGAACCACACCTAAACCAGACCTGATCACACCTGAACACACCTGAACACACCTGAACCAGACCTGAACACACCTGAACCAGACCTGAACACACCTGAACCACACCTGACCCAGACCTGAACACACCTGAACCACACCTAAACCAGACCTGATCACACCTGAACACACCTGATCACACCTGAACCCACCTGAACCCACCAGGAGACACGGGAACACGGTTCTTCTGGTTCTGAGCTGCTGCCTGAGAGAGAACCAGGTTATAAATCAGTGTCACTGAGCTGCAGATATCAGATATAAACTGATCATGTGTCAGGAATCTACAGTCATGGAAACAATGATTAGACCTCCTTGTTTTCTTCATTTCTTGTTCATTTTAATGTCTGGTTCAACTAGAGGTTCATTTGTTATGACAAATATAATGATAACAACAAAACTAGCTGATAAGAGTTTAATTTAAGAGCTGATATCTAGCCTTGATAATGAAATAAAATAACTAATAAATAAATAGATAATAAGACATAAAATGAACGAAAAAAAGCCACAAAACTACCAAAAAAAGACAAAGTGATAAAAAATGACACAAAGTTACCAAAAAAGACACAAAGTTATCAAAAAAATACCAAAAAAGTCACAAAATAACCAAAATCATTTTGAATAAAACCATGTTAAATGTCTAGATATCAGCTCTTAAATTAAACTTTTATTTTTATTAACAAGAAACTGAAGAAAACAATGTGGTCTAATAATTTTTCTTTCTCACTTTCTCATCAGAAAAAAAAATCATTGAACAGAACAGTTTTATTTGAGCTGAAAAACGTTTTTCTTGGCAGGTGACGGAGGATAAAACATGTGAGATGATCATTTCTGCTCTGAAACCAAAATAAAATCACAGAGTGAAGCAGAAACACAAGCGGACAACAGAGCAGCGATCAGATCTGTGAGAGTCAGACTTCTGTCTCTGCAGCAGATTTATTGAAGATTTCACGTTAATCATGTTGTTTTGTTGCTTATTAATAATGAAGACGAGCTGGAGTCAGCCCGGCTCCGCCTGTCGTTGGGTCACTTTCAATGTGCCAAAACAAGTCAGAGTTTGTATGAAATCAAAGCGGTTTGGACTGAAACTCAACAGGTGGACGTGTAACTGGATCTGAATGACTCAAATGTTTCCTGAAGCTGTTTTTATTTCCTGTTAATCTTTGATGACGAGTCGTTGGTCTGAAGCTTCACGGCTCCAAACTGGAAGAAAAACAAAACGTTTTTGCATGAAAAATGACTTCAACTATCACAATTATTAATATAATTATAATATTAATTATAATATATGTGTGTGTGTGTATATGTATCTATATATATATGTGTGTGTATATATATATATATATATATATATATACACTTATATATGTGTATATATATATATATATATATATATATATACACACTTATATATGTGTATATATATATATATATGTGTGTGTGTGTGTGTGTCTGTATACATATATGTGTATATATATACACATATATATTTATATGTATATGTGTATGTGTGTGTATGTATGTATATGTGTGTATATATGTATATATAATATAATAATATTAATTATAATAATAATTTCACATTTTAAGATAAATTGACTGTTTTATTTTACAGGTTTTTTTTCTATTTTTTCTACATTAAGTGCATATGGCATTAAAAAAAAGTAAATTAATTGAATTTTAAATATTAACCACAAAAAGTTGAAATGTGGAAATTAATATAACGGGACACTATAGATTTTTTTTTTTTTACAGTATTATTCAACTGTTTAATTGTCTTCAATGTTAAATTATAAAGAATAATATGTTTAAAAAATGTTATTGCTGAGTGTTTTATTACAGTAAAACTTTCAATTAAATAAAATGTAATCTTTTTTTTTTAATGTGAAATAATTTTGATGGCTGAAGTCTTTTTTTCCTGGAAAAACATTTTTTCCTGTGAATAAATGTAAATTATTGTAATAATTATTGTTGAGGTTTGGTGTCACTTTGGGCTCCTTTTCTCTCTATTTATACTTTTTATTTACAAACTAAACAGTCCAGTGTTTTTATTTTTTTATGATTTCTGTCGTGTTATTCTGCAGTTTGAGCTTCCAGTGAACAAATATTGAAAGATTGTCAAAATTTAAATTAAAAAATCCACTTTAGGTGGAAAAATGTGATTTAAGTTGTTTTTCAAGAGGAATAAAATAATTTATTTTGGATTTATTACTCAACGATGAAACTAAAATGATAAATTAAACATTCCTGATGTTGCATTTTTTTTAGTTTTTCTTTGATTAAATTTGAGCGTCAGATATTAAACGGTGATTATTCCTCCTGGTCGGAAACAAATTGGAATTAAAACCAATATTTTATTTTTATTGTGATGATTTATTTTCCTCTGTATGAATCTGAATCTTTACAGCTTTTTGTTCTTTTGACCCAAAAGTCTGGAGGATTTCTCTCTAAAAGGATATTATTATTTATTTATCTGATTAATATGAAGCTCGATCCATGGAAAGTTTTCTCATGTTGACACAAATAAAGTCGTATAAAAGTAAAAGTGAACCTTCAGTTTCATCATGAGTTTGTTTACTTTATAAAAGCCTCAAAGTTTTATTTCATTTTCGGTAATTTAGTGTCTTGTTGCTCGTTTATGACTTTTTTTGGTCATTTTTTATTTTTGTCTTTTTGCGTCTTTTCTTCTAAAGATATATATATATATATATATATATGTCTACCAAAAAACACCTAAAATAAGACAAAAGACACATCTTTCCCGCAGATTTAAGGTTTTCATTATAATGTGTCTTTTGTCTTATTTTAGGTGTTTTTTGGTCATTCAGTGTTTTTTTTCTTTATTGTGAAAAATTTAAATACGATGGAACTTTTGTCAGAAGAAATGTATTTAATGTTATTTATTTTTCATGAATGAAGTTGGCTCCTGTTGTAAAGATCATTTTGTCTTTTTTTTGTATTTTTTTGTATTTATTTATTTTTTGGTGATTTTGTGTTTTTTGTCATTTTATTTGTATTTTATTTGTCTTTTTTTTTTTTGGGGGGGGGGTTGTCTTTTTTTAGTATATTTTTATGGGACATTTTGTATTTTTGGTCTTTTATTTGTATTATTTGGTCATGTAGTTTTTACATTTTATTTCTTAACTGGTAAAAAAAAAAAAAACACAACATTTTCTTCACGACAGTAAATAAAAACGTGGCGACAGTTGTCATCGATCTACGGCGCCGTAAAGTGTTGCAGCAGCAGTAAACATGTGGAGAGTTCAGTAGCCAAATAAAACACAACACCTGGTAAGATTACTCACTGTACATTAATAAACTTTAGTCTGTATTATAATAAAGAAGTCCCGGTTTTATTGTGACTTTTGTTGTTTTGCATTTTTCTCTCAGCGCTAACTGAAGCTATTAGCATGTAGCTTAGCCTTAGCTGCTAGGGTTAGCCGCGCTGAACTCCGTTAGAAATCCCGCAGATTTAAGGTTTTCTTTACCTCAGGTGGATATAAAATGATTTAAGAATATTTCTTAACAAGTTGTGTGATCACTGTGAATCCTTCCTTCATTCGGCATTCATCCAGTTCACCAGATATTATTGGTTTTAGTTTAATTTAACAGTTTATGAGCTGCTTCCTCACTAACAGCAGCCTCCACCAGAGCATCTCTGCCGAGCTAAAACCAGACATTCAGCTAAAAAAACTACTAAAGTCACAGTAAAATGTAATAATTTATACGCCGAATTATCTGGAATCAGCTTAGAAGACGAGATGTTACTAAAAGTTGAACTGTTTTACCATAAGCCAGGTAAAGTAAGTGGTTAATATTAAAGTGGATGGTAGTCTTTATGGAGTCTGGTCATTGTGTTTCCTAGAGATCTGGATCTAATTTGACATCAATAATGTTGAATCAGCTCTGCCAGTGACAAAAATAACATATATTCTACTCTGATGAAAGTTAAATAATAGATAATAGTTTTTTAATTATTTTCCAAGCAAAAAATGTCACAAAATGCAGATTTCGGCTGAGAAAATGTGAATGTTCTCTGTTTTTGTCCGATTTATATCATATCAACCTGAATCTCTTAAGTTTTTTACTGAAGAAACACTTAGAGAAATCACAGTGGGCTTTTAGAAACTGGGATGGATGTTTTTTTTAAAAAATATATATATTTTATGGACTAAACAATGAATTGATTAAGAGAGAAAATAATTGGTGGATTCAACAGTTGCAGCTCAAAGCTACAGCTGTTGTCGTCATTCTTGCTGGTTGGTATTTGGTTGTTTTTTTTTGGAACTACAGAGTCAGACAACCCAAACATTTGTTAATTGCTCTACCTATTTGTACATATATTATATCATATTTCAGAACCACAGACTGTTTGTAAATAATGAGGTGGTCATGGTGACAGTACTTTTTTCTGTAATTTTGTGTCTTGTTGCTCATATAATTGCTTTTTTTTTTGTTAATTTTGTTTCTTTTTTGTTAATTTTGTGTCTTTTTATTTAGTAATTTTATTTGGTCATTTGTGTCTTTAGGTTTGTTTTTTTAGTTTTGTGTCATTTTAGTATTTTTTTTTTTTGGTAATTTTGTCTTGTTGCTCTTTTATAATTTTAGTATGTTTTTGGTCATTATTGCCTTTTTTGTAATTGTATGTCTTTTTTAGTATATTTCTGTAATGTGTCTTTTTTTAGTATTTTTTGGTCATTTTGTGTCTTAGTATTTTTTTTGTTAATTTTGTGTCTTTTTAGTATTTTTTTGTTGTTTTGTGTGTTTTCTTTTTTTTGTTTGTAATTTTGTGTCTTTTCTTGCTCTGCTATAATTTGAGCATCGTGACCGCCGTCCTCCTTTTCCTCTTTACTTTTACTCCTGTTTTGTTAGTTGTGTCTGTCTCCATGTGTCCCAGTATGAACGTCTCTGTGTCTCTCTGCAGATGGAGAACTACGTCAAGTCTCGGACGGTGGAGGCGCCGGCCGTCTGTCCGTTCCCCGGCCTCGCCGCCGACACGCCGGAGGTCCGCGTCAAAGACGGCAGCAAGATCCGCAACCTGATGCGCTACGCCCTGAGCCGCGTGGAGGCCAGACCCCGGGGGGCCGAGGACGAGGGCCGGCCCGCCGCGCCGCCGCCGGAGGAGGAAGACGGGGCCACGGAGGGGCGGCAGGAGGCGCCGGGGTCGGGGTTGGGGCCGGGGCCGGGCCGGACGCCCTGCAGACAGATCGTCTTCACGGCGAGCGGTAAGGGCGTGTCCAAGGCCATCACCTGCGCCGAGATCGTGAAGCGGCGCGTGAAGGGGCTCCACCAGCTCACCAGGCTGCTCTTCAGCACCGTGCAGGAGGTCTGGGAGCCGCTGGAGCCCGCCGCCGGCCTCGACAGCCTCACCGTCAGCAGGAACCTCCCCAACATCTGGATCCTCCTCTCCAGGGACCCGCTGGACGCCAGCCAGCCCGGCTACCAGGCCCCGGGGCGCTACGACGCCCTCTGGGCCCAGACCGCCGCCAGGGAGGAGGCGGCACAGAAACCAGGACACAAGAGGAAGAAAGGAGCTGGTGGCGGCGGCGGTGGTGGTGGCGGCGGCAGAGGGCGGGGACCCGGCCGGCAGACTGGGCGGCCCAGAGAACCCCCTAAAGGACAGAGTTAGGGTTTACAGACTGCACGGACTTTAAACGAAGCTGTGAAGATTCAACGAGTGATTATTTTCATTATCGACGATAAAATGTTTGAGAAACTGGAATGAGACGTTTTTTTGTTTTTTTTTTGTTAAAGTTTTTATTCCATTTGTTATAGGTCAAACATCATACAAAAGACATCAAACTTCCACACAAACAAATCGACCATATTAAACAAAAATACATAGAATAAAAACAAAAAATGCATTTATATGTAAATATACATACTTACACAGATCCCAGCCTGGATGAGAGGTTTGAAAGCTTTTTCTGCATGAATTAAACGACTTTAACGATGAGTTCTCTAAACAGTTTACAGAGGATTTTACTGCTGAATTGTTGCAGCTCTAGCAGGAACATGAAGAGAAGACACTCGGTGGACACTCGGTGAGGACCTGGGGAGGTTCCAGTGAATCAGAGCTGATTCAGGTTGTTTCAGACTATAAACAAAGCTGTAAAAGCAACAAGTGATTATTTTTATTATCGATGAATCGTTTAGTCTATAAAATGTCAAACAGTGAAACACGTCTCGTCCCAGTTTCTCAGAGTCCCAGAGGACGTCTTTATGTGTCTTGTTTTGTCCAACGACAGAAGACTTTCAGTTTAATATGAATCAAAACAGAGAAAAGCAGGAAACCAGAACACGTCTGAGAGGATGGAAAACACTTTTTCTGTATGAAAATTAAATGAATTAAAGAAGATTTATTCAAACAGTTTATAGATTAATTTACTGCTGAATCGATGCGGCTCTAGAAGGTGGACACACTTGGTGGACACTTGGTGGATACACTTGATGGACACTTGGCGGACACTTGGTGGACACTTAATGGACACCTGGTGGACATTAAATGGACACTTGGTGGACACTCAATGGACACCTGGCGGACACTTGGTGGACACTTGATGGACACTTGGTGGACACTTGGTGGACACCTGGTGGACACCTGGTGGACACTTGGTGGATACACTTGATGGACACCTGGTGGACACTTGATGGACACTTGGTGGACACTTGGTGGACACCTGGTGGACATTAAATGGACACTTGGTGGACACTTAATGGACAACTGGTGGACACTTGGTGGATACACTTGGCGGACACTTGGTGGACACTTGATGGACACCTGGTGGACACTTGGTGGACACTTAATGGACACCTGGTGGACACTTGGTGGACACACTTGGATACAATGGGTGGAGACTTGGTGGAGACTTGGTGGAGACTCTCAGAGGACCAGATCATGTTTCGGTCGTTCTTTGATCAGTTTCAGATGAATTAAATCTGAACAGACTTCAGTTATTATTAGTTTTTATTGTTAATAACTTTATGAGATGAACTCGGACTGTTTGATGTTTTTAAACGTCTCAAAGAGTCCAAAACCTTTTTTAACCCACAACCTGCTGTGATGACATCATTACTTTGTGTTTGGATCCTGTAGGAGACGATCTGATGGACGATTATTGATCTGATCAATCTGATCAGATGATCCACAGAATGACTTTGATCTGTTGGAACTTTAAGTCTGAACTCATGAAATAAAACTTTTCTTTTCCTGTATTTTCATCACCAGAGACTCTGTTTCTGATTCTATCAACACGGATCTGAAATCTGTTTGTTTACAATTAAAGTTTGATTAGTTTCACTCTGAGTGTCTCATTGTTTTGTGCGTGTGTGTGTGTGTGTGTGTGTCTTTGTGTGTTTGTGCATGCGAGTGTGTGTGTGTTACCTGCTCCACATTGTGCAGATGGTGTGTGTGTGTGTGTGTGTGTCTCATCAGTTAGTGTAAACCAGACTGTATAAAATAGGTTTTATTGTGTGTGTTTGTGTGTGTGTGTCTTTATGTTTGTGTGTGCACGTGAGTGTGTTTTTTTTATGTGTGCATGTTATTGTGTGTTTTTATGTTTGTCTGTGTGTGTGTGTGTGTGTGTGTGTGCATGCAATTGTGTGTGTGTTATTGTGTCTTTGTACGTGTGCGTTTGCATGCGAGTGTGTTTTTTTTATGTGTGCATGTGTTATTGTGTGTCTTTGTTTGTGTGTTTGTGATTGCGAGTGTGTG